>NC_053395.1:196551787-196853864 GCF_905171765.1 Bufo bufo | reverse complement strand
TTCATTTTCCTTCGTAAAGACTGAACAGAAGTATTCATTGAGGCAGTCAGCTAGTTCTTTATCTTCTTCCATATACCTTCCTTCTTTTGTTTTTAATTTGGTAATTCCTTGTTTTAGTTTCCTTTTTTCATTTATGTATCTGAAGAATGCCTTATCGCCTTTTTTCCCTGACTGAGCTAATTTCTCTTCTGCCTGTGCTTTAGAAGCTCTTATAACTTGTTTGGCCTCTCTCTGCCTAATCTTGTAAATTAGCCTGTCATCCTCGTTTTTTTTATTTTTATAATTCCTAAATGCTATCTTTTAGTTTTTAATGATTTTTGCCACTTCTGCTGAGTACCACAGTGGTCTTTTCCTTTTTTTGCTTTTACTGACAAGCCTAATGCAATTTTCTGTTGCCTTCAATAGTGCCTCTTTTAAGTAGTCCCATTTCTCCTGGACTCCAATGAAACTGTTCGAATCTGATAGGGACTCGTATACCACTAATCTAATTTTAGAAAAGTCAGTTTTTCTAAAATCTAAAACTTTTGTTTTTGTATGGTGTGACTCAGTCACTGTACTTATAGTAAACCACACTGACTGGTGATCACTAGATCCCAAGCTTTCCCCTACAGTTATATCATATACCAAATTCCCATTTGTGAATACTAAATCTAAAATGGCCTCCTTCCGGGTTGGCTCCTCAACTACTTGCTGTAGAGATAATCCCAGTAGGGAATTTAGAATATCTGTACTCCTGG
The DNA here is from genome assembly GCF_905171765.1 of Bufo bufo. Taxonomy (NCBI): domain Eukaryota; kingdom Metazoa; phylum Chordata; class Amphibia; order Anura; family Bufonidae; genus Bufo; species Bufo bufo. Next base: position 196,853,127 of record NC_053395.1, on the reverse strand, counting down.
CAGAAATAGCTATTTTGGTTTTCCAGTTTACATCAGGAAGATTGAAGTCTCCCATAATGATAACTTCCCCCTTCAATGTCATTTTAGCTATTTCCTCAACTAGTAGATCATCTAATTCTTTGACTTGGCTAGGTGGTCTATATATCACACCTACACGAGTTACCTTATGATTATCAAGCTGCAAGGTAACCCAAACTGACTCTAAATTGTTCTCGCTAACTTGTATCAAATTAGATTTTATGCTGTCTTTCACATACAGGGCCACCCCTCCCCCTTCTTGCCTTCTCTGTCTTTCCTGTATAGAGAGAACCCTGGTATTGATATATCCCAGTCATTACTCCCCTTGAACCACGTCTCAGTAACAGCCACTACATCTATATTCTCAGATGCCATTATAGCCTCAAGTTCATTGATCTTATTCCCTAAACTGCGAGCATTTGTAGATAAGAATCTGAGCTTGTCATTTCTTAACCTTTGTGCTACTGGCATCTTCTGGCATTGTTCCAGGGGGCAGTCGGACTGCTGGATTATCACTCTTTTGCCCCCCTTTCCTAGTTTAAATGCTCCTTAGCAAATACTTGGAACTGTTCACCGAGGACATTCGTTCCTTTGAGAGAAAGATGCAAACCATCTTTCATGTACAGTTCTTTTCCATTCCAACAAGAGCTAACATGAGACACAAAGCCAAACCCTTGGTTCCGACACCATTCACCAAGCCATACATTGAATTCCTTAATGCGCATCTTCCTGTCATGCTGAAGGTTATGCACAGGCAAAACTGCAGAGAATGAAACAGTTGATGCAACCTCCCGTATATCCTTTCCAAGTGTGTGAAAAGCTTCTTTCACCTTTGAAACCTCATTGCAAGCCAGATCGTTTGTCCCCAGATGGACAATAACATCCACTTCCCTTTCCTGTTTTGCTTGCCTAACAATATTAAGGATCCGTCGTCTGTCCCTGCTAGCGGTAGCACCAGGGAGACATCTTACAACACCATTCTCCTCAAACTTCACACCTCTTATGATGGAATTGCCCACCAACAGCTGCTTACTATTAGTCCTCACCTTCTCCTTTTTGTCTTTGGCTGCAGTCTTGCATACTTTAGGCATGGGAGATGATTGTTTCTCACCGACTGTGCTCGAGCCATCCGCCATGTTGCTCTTGCACTCTGAAAGTGCTGCAAATGAATTATGGAGAGCCACAGACTGTGGGACATGTCTTCTGGAGGGTAGCTGCGCATGCACATTGCGCCCTCCATAACGTTCGGGGCTCCGTTCTCAGTGTAGGTGCAGGTCCCAGAGGTGCCCGCACCTATCACCTATCAGACAATGGGGGCATATCCTAGCGAGAAGCCCCAATAGTCTGAGATGGTAATACTCCTTTAAAGAACAAAATAATGTGCAAACTAACAGTGAAATAACATCAATAGTATTTAAGATAAATGGTGTACAGTATATCACTTTCTCAAATGTTCACTTTTGGATTCACAGATCTCATACTTCTACTTAATACTGAACTTAAAATTGTAATATACTTACCCAACCCCAAATTGCTATTCGCTGTTCATCAATGAATCCCATTTCAACAAATTTCCTAAAATTATAAAAGTACTATCATCAGCTATAATAACATTTACACACATTTACTATATCTACAGTATCTACACTTGTAGTAGGTCTCAGATAGACTAATAATTGCACACACCGATTTTTTCCAAAGAGAAGAAAGTCATGGAACAGAAATATTCAAAAGTACGGCATATTCTGGCCTTGAGCAATAAAACACAAGATTAATCCATTTTCAGTTAACTACAGTATTATATAGTGACAGTCTGAGCATACTGTATATATTGAAGGGGTTGGGTGTTGTCAGATGACTGCAGAGGCCAATCCTTGGCTTTCCATGCATAGGGGATTCAACCCCCTGTGTTCAGCAATTACCCACTATAATCACCATCAATGAGTACGGAGGAACAACAGGAGTGGTGGGGGAAGCAGAATACTGGTGGCAGGAGACCAGTGACTAGGGTAAAAATATAGCACACTATGGTATTTTGAGCCCAAACTAATAGATCTTTAGATCATAAAAAAAAAAACACTTGAAATGGCCAAAATGTTAATCATATTGTTACTTTTTAGGAGGACTCTCCCTCGTCATGTATCACACATCGTCTATGGGGGTTATCTTTTAAAGGAAATTAGTTTTATTTAAATCAAACATTAAGGTAATCATATATTTTAGGCATTTTTTATTTGCTCTTTGTATTTTTCATTTCAATATCTGTTCTAAAAAAATCCAGAAATCTTGCAGTTTTCACTCTGAGCCTCATTATAGACTGACATTTTCTGTTCTGTAGAGATCACTTCTGAGCAGTCATCTCACTATCATCAAAGGCAGAATAATAATTGGAGCTAAAACCTCTTTTATATAGAAAACACAGTCTCCACCATTGACTCAAGGTGATGGACACAGGTTATCTCCTCTCTCTCCCTCCCTCTGGACAAGTCAATGAGCATGCCCACTACACTCTCCCACAGAGGATAGTGAGCTATCCCCTGACTACCGGTTCCTGTGGTCCATGTGGTTTCAGTTTAGGGCTTTATTAAGGCTTGCGTCTATAACGCCAGGCTTAATAAATGTGCCCCATAATGTTTTGCCATCTGGTTGTTGGGTTGCCCTGGCAAATTCAATGGTTTTTTTTTAAAGAAAATTCTGCTGGTTAACCCAAATCTACTGTTCATTTATGTTGTTAGAAGAGTTTTGTAAGTGTATGATTGCAGTCTAATAATGGCCTAATAAAAGGGTAGATCTACGCTGTCCCTCTGCTAGACCATGCCCAGAACATGCCAGAACTGGAGCGGCAAAGCCTTTTAAGACATTTGAGCCCTGCTGACAACAACAACTCCATGACACATATATTCTTCTATACACAATCTTATTAAGTTTCCTTTTAAATGTCATTCAGCTTATAACAACACCTCCACTATAACACCAATTTTGGAAAAAATTAAACATTTTTGTTCCTGACATGACAGATTATACTGCATATGTGCGTATTAATTGTATATTAATTACGTAGTTACTGTAGTTTATGACCTAGGATAGTGTTTGTAATACTTTGTTACTATTTTCTTCCATAATCTTCTCATTCCAAATCTTTACTCTGTGCTCTTTAATAGATTCCATATGTTTAGAAAGTATATTACATTCACTTAAAGCCAATCCTGTCACCTGAGTAATCTTAGCAAGTGATGAAATGTTGGTTACTTAATGTAACCTTACAGTTCGCTTAAGAACATTGGAACGTATCAGATTCAATAGAGAACAATGTTGTATTCAGATGGACCATTGACACAGCTGACTCTTTTCTTGTTACAGCTAAGGTAAAATTGAAAAAGTATGGATTTGCTTAATACACAGGATCTGTTAATGAGGAACAAGCCAGATATTTGGATGATTGATAACACATGGATAGGGCACAATTTTCCATGTGCTGCCGGATATACATCACTGCCCCCTCGTTTTATCCTGAAAGTGTTCCACCAGTAATCCCCTTAAAAACCTTTTAGGATAGGCAGCTCAGTGTCTGAATTCAAGTTTATAATCCAGAATTAGTTCTCTATGGGGTTTATTACATTCATCACTTGCACATTTCAATATGGGGCACAGTAGGAGGAGATAAATTACTGTAACCCTTTACTTCCTCCCTTCTGATAGAAATATAGATAGAGCCAAAGTAACTTTAATATCTTTTACAAAATTGCTAATATGGTAGAGGAAGCTCACCAGTTATCCTGGAGCCCAGCCTACTGACCACCCCTCAGAATTTCTATAACCAAAGTAATAGTAAAAATAATGTCTCGCTCACAGTAATTTGCATGCAATTCCACTATTTAATATAGAACACAATACTATAAGGTATGTAGAAGAGAATAAAGGGCTAGCCGACTGCCTTAATGAATACTTCTGTTCAGTTTTTACAAAAGAAAAAGGAGAAGGACCTCCACTAGAAAGAATGACTATTAAATCGTTTGATGCATGTATCTTTACAGAGGAAGATGTTCTAAGTTTGCTGTCTAAGGTGAAGACAAATAAGTCACAGGGGCCTGATGAGATACACCCAAAATTATTAAAAGAGCTTAGTGGTGAGCTGGCAAAACCGTTAACAGATTTATTTAACCAATCATTAGTAACAGGAGTCGTCCCGGAAGATTGGAAATTGGCAAATGTCGTGCCCATTCACAAGAAAGGTAGTAGGGAGGAATCGAGCAACTATAGACCAGTGAGTCTGACATCAATAGTAGGCAAATTAATGGAAACCCTATTAAAGGATAGGATTGTGGAACATCTAAAATCCCATGGATTGCAAGATGAAAAACAACATGGGTTTACTTCAGGGAGATCATGTCAAACAAATCTTATAGATTTTTTTGACTGGGTGAATAAAATAATAGACGGTGGAGGTGCAGTAGACATCGCATATCTAGATTTTAGTAAGGCTTTTGACACTGTCCCACATAGAAGACTTATCAATAAACTGCAGTCATTGAGCATGGACTCCCATATTGTTGAGTGGATTAGGCAGTGGCTGAGTGACAGACAACAGAGGGTTGTAGTCAATGGAGAACATTCAAAACAAGGTAATGTTACCAGTGGGGTTCCACAGGGATCTGTACTGGGACCGATTTTGTTTAATATCTTCATAAGTGATATTGCAAAAGGCCTCGCTGGTAAGGTTTGTCTTTTTGCTGATGACACAAAGATATGTAACAGGGTTGATGTTCCTGGAGGGAAACGCCAAATGGAAAAGGATTTAGGAAAACTAGAAGAATGGTCAGAACTCTGGAAACTGAAATTTAATGTGGATAAGTGCAAGATAATGCACCTGGGGCGTAAAAACCCAAGGGCAGAATATAGAATATTTGACACAGTCCTGACCTCAGTATCTGAGGAAAGGGATTTAGGAGTAATTATTTCAGAAGACTTAAAGGTGGGAAGACAATGTAATAGAGCAGCACGAAATGCCAGCAGAATGCTTGGATGTATAGGGAGAGGTATAAGCAGTAGAAAGAGTGAAGTGCTTATGCCGCTGTACAGAACACTGGTGAGACCTCACTTGGAGTATTGTGCGCAGTACTGGAGGCCATATCTCCAGAAGGATATAGATACTCTAGAGAGAGTTCAGAGAAGAGCTACTAAACTAGTACATGGATTGCAGGATAAAACTTACCAGGAAAGGTTAAAGGACCTTAATATGTATAGCTTGGAAGAAAGAAGAGACAGAGGGGATATGATAGAAACTTTTAAATACATAAAGGGAATCAACTCGGTAAAGGAAGAGAGCATATTTAAAAGAAGAAAAACTACCACAAGAGGACACAGTTTTAAATTAGAGGGGCAAAGGTTTAAAAGTAATATAAGGAAGTATTACTTTACTGAGAGAGTAGTGGATGCATGGAATAGCCTTCCTGCAGAAGTGGTAGCTGCAAATACAGTGAAGGGGTTTAAGCATGCATGGGATAGGCATAAGGCCATCCTTCATATAAGATAGGGCCGGGGGCTATCCATAGTATTCAGTATATTGGGCAGACTAGATGGGCCAAATGGTTCTTATCTGCCGACACATTCTATGTTTCTATGTTTCTATGTTTCTATAAAAACAATACCTATATATATAACTAAAAAGCATAATTCATATCATCCATTTCATGAACCAGGTCCCTTTAAATGTATCACAAAATATAAAAAATAATTTTGAAAAATGATGATAAAAAACACGGTTTCGTTATTAGTTTCTTCATTTTGGACGTGTGGTTAGTAATTTTAGTTGTTATTTGGTTGCATTCACACAGTTCTTTTAGTTAGTTGTGGGCTTGTAAAGCTTTCCCACGATCTGTTATATTGTTAGACGTGCCAGTTCCCAATTAGCTCACTTATTATGCACGTGTGTAACCATAACATATAATTGTCAGTCCACAATTGTTTTTTACAGCACTTACTATGTACACTGCTCAAAAAAATAAAGGGAACACTTAAACAACACAATGTAACTCCAAGTCAATCACACTTCTGTGAAATCAAACTGTCCACTTAGGAAGGAACACTGAGTGACAATCAATTTCACATGCTGTTGTGCAAATGGGATAGACAACAGGTGGAAATTATAGGCAATTAGCAAGACACCCCCAATAAAGGAGTGGTTCTGCAGGTGGTGACCACAGACCACTTCTCAGTTCCTATGCTTCCTGGCTGATGTTTTGGTCACTTTTGAATGCTGGCGGTGCTTTCACTCTAGTGGTAGCATGAGACGGAGTCTACAACCCACACAAGTGGCTCAGGTAGTGCAGCTTATCCAGGATGGCACATCAATGCGAGCTGTGGCAAGAAGGTTTGCTGTGTCTGTCAGCGTAGTGTCCAGAGCATGGAGGCGCTACCAGGAGACAGGCCAGTACATCAGGAGATGTGGAGGAGGCCGTAGGAGGGCAACAACCCAGCAGCAGAACCGCTATCTCCGCCTTTGTGCAAGGAGGAACAGGAGGAGCACTGCCAGAGCCCTGCAAAATGACCACCAGCAGGCCACAAATGTGCATGTGTCTGCTGAAATGGTCAGAAACAGACTCCATGAGGGTGATATGAGGGCCCGACGTCCACAGGTGGGGGTTGTGCTTACAGCCCAACACCATGCAGGACGTTTGGCATTTGCCAGAGAACACCAAGATTGGCAAATTCGCCACTGGCGCCCTGTGCTCTTCACAGATAAAAGCAGGTTCACACTGAGCACATGTGACAGACGTGACAGAGTCTGGAGACGCCGTGGAGAACGTTCTGCTGCCTGCAACATCCTCCAGCATGACCGGTTTGGCATTGGGTCAGTAATGGTGTGCTCGCCAGAGGTAGCCTGACTGCCATTAGGTACCAAGATGAGATCCTCAGACCCCTTGTGAGACCATATGCTGGTGCGGTTGGCCCTGGGTTCCTCCTAGTGCAAGACAATGCTAGACCTCATGTGGCTGGAGTGTGTCAGCAGTTCCTGCAAGACAAAGGCATTGATGCTATGGACTGGCCCGCCCGTTCCCCAGACCTGAATCCAATTGAGCACATCTGGGACATCATGTCTCGCTCTATCCACCAACGTCACGTTGCACCACAGACTGTCCAGGAGTTGGCAGATGCTTTAGTCAAGGTCTGGGAGGAGATCCCTCAGGAGACCGTCTGCCACCTCATCAGGAGCATGCACAGGCGTTGTAGGGAGGTCATACAGGCACGTGGAGGCCACACACACTACTGAGCCTCATTTTGACTTGTTTTAAGGACATTACATCAAAGTTGGATCAGCCTGTAGTGTGTTTTTCCACTTTAATTTTGAGTGTCACTCCAAATCCAGACCTCCATGGGTTAAAAAATTTGATTTCCATTTTTTTATTTTTGTGTGATTTTGTTGTCAGCACATTCAACTATGTAAAGAACAAAGTATTTCAGAAGAATATTTAATTAATTCAGATCTAGGATGTGTTATTTTTGTGTTCCCTTTATTTTTTTGAGCAGTGTATATTACTCATGGTCTTGTAACAATTCTGTGCTGCTTTACCTCCGACCGGCCTTAGATCGTGATAATTTGATTATATTGCTCCTTGCTGAGACAGCCAGTATTTTTACTATAACTTTAATATGTTACCCATGCAGGGAATTACCGTCTGTTTGTCTGCCTGCAGAGTGAGCATAAACTGTTGGGCATTTTATCCACTACCAACAGGATAGGGAATGTGTCTGATTGTTGGGGATCAGAAAAGCTTAATGGAACAGCAGCATGTATGTGTCCATGGAACAGGGGAACACAGGTAAAATATTAATATTACCTTAGCTCTATTTTTCTTTTGGCAGGGAGGAAGTAAAGGGCTATAGTAATTTGTCTCCTCCTATTCTGCACCACATTGAAATGAATTGAATTTGAACCCTGAAAGTGAATGAGGGTGATAAACACCAGAGAGAACTATGAAGTATCTTTCATCAGATGAACCCTTAAATGTGCATCTGTACCCACTAAAGTGGCTAATAGCCTTCATAGCCATTCAGATATTCTAAGTGGCTCCTTCTGCTTGCATAGACTGTATAAAAGGCAGGAGGAGCTGCTGTATAATCCCCATCTGAGAGTGTATAGTGTGCCTTATTAGCATATAACACACTAAAAACTCCTTGGAGCATCCTATGCACTTTTAACTACATCTGAGAACCTCATATTACACTCAGTGTCCTTGGCAGGAGACAGATACAAGGTCACATTACAATATAGTATATAGTTGATACAACATGACTGTGTAGAAACATTTTTGGAAGCTCTGATGTCACCAACAAATCCAGAGCTCGATCGCTAAAATGTTATCTTCTGGGGATGTGGAATGTGAAGATAATATATTTTCTTACCCAGGACATACATAGCTCCGTGCTGCTGCATGTGAGAAATAGACTTACAGAAAAACGGAGTGCTTGCAAGGTGCTGTGTATTGTACACATGATGCTGTATACAGATGCAAGAGGGCTGCCAGGGCCAAATAAAGAGCCAGTAGTATAGTTATATGAATGGGTGCACACACAGCTCCATGTAGTTTGTATGTTCTCCCTGTGTTTGTATGGGTTTCCTCTGGGCCAAAAAGCACTTAAAAAAAGAAAAATATATATACAAATAAACAAATTAGTTTCCTATAAAATTGATCCTAGTGTCCGTTGTGTGTTTGGGTTGAGTGCCTATATGGTAGCCATTGACTTCCCAAGAAGTTGCCCTAGTCATACAACTGTCTGTGCACTTTGAGTCCCCATGAGTAAAACTAATTACAAATGTTTGCCATTGTCAATAACACTGATTCCATACCTGGGAGCGATTCTATAGATAAACAATGCAGATACTGAATGTTCTGGTGGGGGCCTCACTATTACTTAGTTCGCACTCACTATTATGAGGCCACTTTTAGGTGTGCACTTCAGGTTACAATATCATAATGGATAACTCTTTGACCACATAGTACCTGATCATCTCCATCTTCCAGGAACTCTTATGACCAGTGTCATGCGAAGAGGAGGAGGGGGGGGGGGGGGGGGGGGGGGGGGCGGTATGCCCTGGGTGCTGGCTGTCAGTGGGGAAGCACTCAATGCCAGAGCGCAGGGGAGCTGGCGATCCTTACACTTAATGACTGCTCAGCTCCCTGAGCTCCTTCCCTCCTCCAGCTCCCTGCTTCACCATTCAGCCCTGCAGGCACAAATCACGCTGCTGAACTGTCAAGGGGTCACAGAGAAGGCATTACTACTGTGAAGGGGCAAAGTGAGAGCATTACTACTGTGAAGGGGGCACAGAAAGCATTACTACTGTGAAGGGGCATGACAACTGTTATTGGGGCACAGAGAGGACATAACTACTGTAAAGGGGCACAGAGAGGGCATTACTACTGCGAGGGAGCACAATGAGGGCATAACTACTCTGAAGGAGGCACAGAGAACATTACTACTGTGAGGGTGGCACAATAAGGGCATACAGTCAGGTCCATAAATATTGGTACATTAACCGAATTGTGACATTTTTGGCTCTATACACCACCACAATGGATTTGAAATGAAACTAACTAGATGTGCTTTAACTGCAGACTGTCAGCTTTAATTTGAGGGTATTTACATCCAAATCAGGTGAACGTTGTAGGAATTACAACAGTTTGCATATGTGCCTCCCACTTGTTAAGGAACCAAAAGTAATGGGACAATTGGATTCTCAGCTGTTCCATGGCCAGGTGTTTGTTATTCCCTCATTATCCCAATTACAATGAGCAGATAAAAGGTCCAGAGTTCATTTCAAGTGTGCTATTTGAATTTGGAATCTGTTGCTGTCAACTCTCAAGATGAGATCCAAAGAGCTGTCACTATCAGTGAAGCAAGCCATCATTAGGCTGAAAAAACAAAACAAACCCATCAGAGAGATAGCAAAAACATTAGGCGTGGCCAAAACAACTGTGTGGAACAGTCTTAAAAAGAAGGAACGCATCGGTCAGCTCTGCAACACCAAAAGACCCGAAAGACCATGGAAAACAACTGTGGTGGATGACCAAAGAATTCTTTCCCTGGTGAAGAAAACACCCTTCACAACAGTTGGCCAGATCAAGAACACTCTCCAGGAGGTAGGTGTATGTGTGTCAAAGTCAACAATCAAGAGAAGACTTCACCAGAGTGAATACAGAGGGTTCACCACAAGATGCAAACCATTGGTGAGCCTCAAAAACAGGAAGGCCAGATTTGAGTTTGCCAAAGGACATCTAAAAAAGCCTTCACAGTTCTGGAACAACATCCTATGGATAGATGAAACCAAGATCAACGTGTACCAGAGTGATGGGAAGAGAAGAGTATGGAGAAGGAAAAGAACTGCTCATGATCCTAAGCATACCACCTCATCAGTGAAGCATGGTGGTGGTAGTTTCATGGTGTGGGCATGTATGGCTGCCAATGGAACTGGTTCTCTTGTATTTATTGATGATGTGACTGCTGACAAAAGCAGCAGGATGAATTCTGAAGTGTTTCGGGCAATATTATCTGCTCATATTCAGCCAAATGCTTCAGAACTCATTGAACGGCGCTTCACAGTGCAGATGGACAATGACCCAAAGCATACTGCAAAAGCAACCAAAGAGTTTTTTTAATGGAAAGAAGTGGAATGTTATGCAATGGCCAAGTCAATCACCTGACCTGAATCCGATTGAGCATGTATTTCACTTGCTGAAAACAAAACTGAAGGGAAAATGCCCCAAGAACAAGCAGGAACTGAAGACAGTTGCAGTAGAGGCCTGGCAGAGCATCACCAGGGATGAAACCCAGCGTCTGGTGATGTCTATGCATTCCACACTTCAGACTGTAATTGACTGCAAAGGATTTGCAACCAAGTATTAAAAAGTGAAAGTTTGCTTTATGATTATTATTCTTGCCCATTACTTTTGGTTCCTTAAGAAGTGGGAGGCACATATGCAAACTGATGTAATTCCTACACCGTTCACCTGATTTGGATGTAAATACCCTCAACTTAAAGCTGGCAGTCTGCAGTTAAAGCACATCTAGTTTGTCTCATTTCAAATCCATTGTGGTGGTGTATAGAGCCAAAAATGTTAGAATTGTGTCATTGTCCCAATATTTATGGACCTGACTGTAACTACTGTAAGAGGGCACAATGTGGACATAACTACAGGGGAGTGCTGCAGGTTATCTGATCATCAGGAATGGGACAAGGTAAGTAGTTACTGTTTTGTTTTAATTTGATTAACACTGAGGGGTACAGAAAGAGCATTACTATTGTGAAGGGGCATAACAACTTATAGAGGTACAGAAAGGGAATAACTACTGTGAGGGGGCACAGAGAAGGTATTACTACTGTGAAAGGGCAAATAGTGGACATGACTACTTTGAAGGGGGCACAGAGATGGCATTACTACTGTGAAGGGGCATGACAACTGTTACTGGGGTACAGAGAGGGCATAATTACTGTGAGGTGGGCAAAATGAGGGCATAAATACTGTAAGAGGGCATAATGTGGACATAACTTCTATGAAGGGGCAAAATGTGGGCATAACTACTGTGAAGGGAGCACAGTGAATAGATAATTAATGTGAGGGGGCACAATGTCAGCATAACTACTGTAAGAAGGCACAATCTGGTCATAACTACTGTGAATGGGACACAATGTGGGCATAACTACTGTAAAGGGGGCATAATGAAGGGATAACTACCATGAGAGGGCACAGTGTGGGCATAACTACTGTGGAGGGGTGCATTGAGGGCATAACTACTGTGAAGGGGGCACAATATGGTCATAACTACTGTGAAGGGGGACACAATGTGGGCATAACTACTTTGAAGGGGGACACAATGTGGGCATAACTACTGTGAAGGGGGCACAATAAAGGTATAACTACTGTGAAGAGGGCACAATGAAGGTATAACTATTGTGAGGGGGCACAATGTGGGCATAACTACGGTGAAGGGGTGCAAAGAGGGCACAACTACTGTAAAAGGATGCAATGAGGGCATTACTACTGTGAGGGGGCACAATGTGGGCATAACTACTGTGAGGGGGAAAATGAAGGCATAACAACTGTGATGGGGAACAATATTTTAAAATATGGGGAGGGGGGTGCCAGAGAAAGAACCCACCCCGGGTGCCGAACACCTTTGGCACGCCACTGCTTATGACATCACTAACAAGCACTTGAGATAACGTTATACAACAGCCTAACACAATTCATGTTCTCAGGTACTATTTTATAAGGGGTTATTAAATATGTTACTCATTTTTTTTATTTTTTTTATGTTTCTTACACTTGCTGACATTGCTGATACATTTAATCCCTTTAGGACCCTGGGATTTTCCCTTTTTGTTTTTTCGCACCCTGCCTTCTCAGGGCCATAACTTTTTTATTTTTTGTTCACATAGCCATATGAGGGCTTTTTTTGTTGGAAAATTTGCACTTCTAATGGCACCATTTAATATGACATACAATGTAGAGGGAAGCTGGAAAAAAAATCCAAATGGGGTGGAATTGGAAAATTTTATTTATTCTCCGGTATAGTAGATTTACGGCAATACCACATTTTATAGTTTTTCTTGTGTTTTATTACTTAAAAAAAGAAAGAAAAAACTGCTTTGTATCACTATATTCTGACCCGAATAACTTTTTTTTACATTTATGTCTACGGAGCTGTATGAGGGCTCATTATTTGTAGGTAGATCTGTAGTTTTTAGTAATACTTAGTCATTTGTTTTTTTTTCCATTACAGTGTTTACCGTACTGAATAAATAAATTAATATTTTAATAGTATGGGCATTTTGGGATGTGGCAGTGCAAATAAGCTTTAATTCTTTATTGTTTATTTATTTTTATTATGGGGAAGGGGGTGATATTAAATTTTTCTAATATTTTTAAAAACATTTTTTAACTCATATTAAGTCCTCTTAGGGGACTTTAGCAAGTGATTGTTAGATCTCTTGTCTCATAGACTACAATGAATTACCATTGCAGCCCATGGGAGTTGCAATATGTTCCTATGGCCACCTGCAGGCCTCCATATTAACTGGTGCTGTGATAGCCTTGGATCCTTCAGAGGGACTGGATCCATCACAAGAAATGAACGGTTCCTCCATTTGCCGCACAGCACTCCATGGGAAAGCATCCTTAGATGCCTTGGGTTACAATTGACTATGGCATCTGAGGGGTTAAAGACAGAAACAGCAGAAACTCAGCAGCTATGGTGCAGGCGCCATCTTTAGCGACCTGATCCGGAAGTTGGGATAAGGTTGATATAAAATGGGGCAGAGTTACTAGTCTTGCCTAATATTTAGACAGTGTAAATGTAGCCTAGACACATTTATCACTGTGACTCAGGCTAAATTATATATTTAGTGCATCTTATTACACTTTTGTCTTTTAACTTTACACCACCTATTGGCTGGCTTACTTTGAGACAAAATTTAGTGCCAAAATGTTGGTGCAACTTGAATAACAACCCACACCATGTCACTCTGAGTCATCCCTCTTTGTCCAGCAAGGTGCAGAAAGTGCCCTGAACACATAATAAATGTGGTTCTGCAAAGTATTTATGCAAAATCAAAGAGGTTGTCCAAGCTACAGATAATGATGAGATCCATGGGAGTCCGACACACAGCACCTCCGCGGATCAGCAGTTTCAGGCAGCCGCCAGGTCCAGATACTATACAGTGTACAGAGGTGGAAGGAGAAGGCTCCATACTATACATTAGGTCGTTTCTGGCACTGCAGTTCAGTTCAGTTCCCATTCCCTTGAGTGGAATCTGAGCTGCAGTACACTGGTACTGCCACTACATAGTGTATGGCGCTATCTGCTCCCAACTGCATACACTAAATCATTTCTAGCCCTGGATACTGCCTGAAACAGCTGATCATGGAGGTCCCTTGTATTGAACCCCCCGTGATCTGATATCGATGACTAGTGCTGGGCGAATCGAAGTGTCAAAAGTAGACTTCGATACGAATTTTAGGAAAAATTCGATTAGCTGCAAAGCCGCTTCGTGGTAACAAATCAAATTTCCCTGAAATGGTGGTAAAAAAACACCAAATACTCACCTCATCCATTTACGCACAAAGGGCCCGCCGCAGCTATCTTGATTGAAGATACAGCGTGACAGGGATACATCATGTCACCGTGCAAGATTGTGCGTGGTGTCTTCAAGCAAGATGGCTGGGTCGGGCTCTTTGTGATCAAATGGATAAGTTGATTATTATTATTTTTGTTTTACTGATTAACCCCTAAAAGCCCTCATTTTTAATCTCAAATGCCGCGATCAGCTATGAACGTGACATCTGAGGGATTCAATGGCGGGGGACGGTGTAATTCGACGTTCCCCATCCTTCCCCACCACTACCTACAAAGAAATGCGCTTCGTGACATCTGAGGGATTCAATGGCGGGGGACGGTGTAATTCGACGTTCCCCATCCTTCCCCACCACTACCTACAAAGAAATGCGCTTCGTGACGAAGCAAAGCAAATTTCTTAGTGAAATTCGGCAAAGCAGCCAAATCGAATTTTCCATCTCTATCGATGACCTATCATAAATATCTGTAGCCCAGATAAGTAATTTGATCAACAATTCTGCTGCATGTAGCATATTAAATCTTCCCCAATGTTCTCAAATGGGTCTTTCACTGATGGTTTCTCATATAGAGCAGTCTTTTGGGATTTAAACAAGGAGACCCCCATTGATCACTACAATTAGAGGGTTCCACTCCCAGGGGCCAGCACATACAGGTGAAACTCGAAACATTAGAATATTGTGCAAAGTTCGATTATTTCAGTTATGTAACTTAAGAGGTGAAACTAACACATGAGATAGACTCATTACATGCAAAGTGAGATATTTTAAGCCTTTATTTGTTATAATTTGGATGAATATGGCTTACAGCTTATGAAAACCCCAAAGTCACAATCTCAGGTTCCCTTTGCTCAGGGGGTATGGATTAATTAGCTGACTAGAGTGCGACACTTTGAGCCTAGAATATTGAACCTTTTCACAAAATTCAAATTTCAAGCTGCATGAATGTAATTTCTTTTAATTTGCATTACTGACATAAATGGACTTTTGCACAATATTCAAATTTTTCGAGTTTCACCTGTACTTGGTCAGTTTCCATTGAAATGAATGGTAGAATTAGAAATAGATGGCTCAGCACCAATCACCTTTTTATTGTTGTGTCTAATACACCATACCATACAAGTGAATAGGTAGAAGAGCATAAGTTGGGAACTTGGTGCAATGTGTTTCTCAGTACTGAAAGTGTCCAATGGAAATTATAGTTAACAGCTGCCACCTATATGCGATCCATTGTCTTGATTTAAACTGTCAAATTCCACTGTATTGTGTTCTGCTATTGAGCTCCCAACCAGCAAATTACTCCTTACTCTCTTTCCAGGAAACAAAATCATGCTACTTAAGCCAAGTGGAAACTTTGCTAAACCCAGTATTATTCTGCATAATCTTCCCCACTTTTCCTCAAATCCTTCACCCCTACCAACCGTTATCTGATACAACCCAAGAAACCTCAGTCCGGATGCTGCATAATAAAGATTGGCAGCCTGGAATACTGAGATTATTTTCTGAACTTCCCCATCTAAACTGTGAAATATTAACCACTACAAGATTTCAAGAGTAAAATGTTTTTTAATAGCTTATAAAAACTAAAATGTATCCGATGTAAACAATAATAAATAACACATTACTATACGAAAATCATAATGCAATTAGCAAATCATCTTTAAGTAAATAAAACCAATGAAAAAATAAATTCCGGAGGTTATTTATGGCCAGATATACGCCACTTTTGTGGCAATAATCTGGTGCAAATTCTGTCACGCTCCATGGTGCAGCACAATCTGTAACCTCTTCCCCGCTCATGCCAGGTTTAAAAAAGTGGGCGTGCTGTGGGCAGGGGACGGGCTGGCTGGCTATCTCACTCATCATTTTCTACTATTTTCTAGTTATATAGAGGACGGCGCCTCTGCATAACTTTGGCGATACACTGCCAGCTATAGGTCTTATTAGGACCGGCATCTAAAACGCCGATCTTAATATATGTGCTCCTCTGTGTTTCAGATCTCTTAAAAATCCATGCTTGCTGTCATTGAATGAAAACTTCCTTGTTTATTAGTGTTGAGCGAATAAAAGAATCCGAAGTGGAACTTAATCTGAAGTTTAGGATAAATTTGATTTGCAATTAATCCGAATTTCCTCGCCCTACGTGGTAACAAGTCTTTTTTTTTACTAAAATGGCAGCTACACGTGTTACAAAGTGAAAGTAAGAAGGCGTTATGACCCATAATGCTATGCAGCCAGCCAATCAGCAGATGGAGATCCCCTGTGATGTCACAGCCCTATAAAAAGCCTAATTCAGTCCGGTCTCTGCCATTTCACTGTGATCCGAGCATAGAGAGAGAGAGACGTGACAAGCGCTAGGGACAGTGGTCAAGAAGCCTTTAATTGTGGAATATTGGATAGGGAAAGTGCAGGGACAGTGTAGGGAGATTGTAGGGAGAGTTTTTACACACTGTAGGGTGAGCATAGGGAGACTGCAGGGACAGTGCATCCATAGGAGACAGCCCACTTTGCATCAATCAAGCAGGAAATCTGCCTAATTTAATTGTTGTACAGGGTATGCATCTTTTTTTTAACTACACAGCTTTGTGATTCAAGAGTCTGTGGATGAAAAGTTAGATGACAAACATTACTAAACTTAGATACTGCAAAATTTTGGCTATGTTCACACTAGCTTCATAGCTATGTGAGAGATCTCTCATAAATCCAATTCACAGGGTGCAAACAGATCAATGGCTGCATGTCGCATTTATTCCTGCAGTGAAAAGTGGTTGAAATGCTGACCAAACCCCCAGGAGGTAATAACACCAATGTAAAGCCTTAGAAACATCTGAACAGAATCTTTACCTCATGAGGCGGCGATATTTTCTAGTATAGCACTCACAATTATCTTTATTTTCATTTCTCGTAATGTTATACTTGACCACAATTAGTTTTGCTCCAATCCCAGGGTTACAAAATGATACTGCATGAAACCATGATGTTCAACAAATACAATAACATGGATGTGATTAGTATTAAAATTATAGATTTTCTAATTTTACTCAAAGGCTACGGGCACCTTTAGAGTCTATTATCATTGATTTTATGCACTTTGAGCTAAAAAAATAAATAATATATTTTCTTGATTAAATATTTTGCACTTTCTGTTGCTTCTGCAGCTTCTGTGGTTCACAGTACATAGCAGCCGCAGAAGGCCGTTCTGTGATAAATCCATCAGACCTGCTATCTGATGTCTCGTTTTCCATTTTGCTTTCTGATGAATATTCCTGAATGATGATTTAAGCCTGGATCAATTATGATTTGGGCATAACTTAGCATGGAGGATCAGCTTAAGTTTGCACCTTTTGTTTTTTTTATGCTGTTCTCTCCATTAGTACGAAGTAAATAAATAATGGGGCTTAGTTGGAGGAGTCGGGCCAGTCGGAGCCTGACAGATTTACTATAATTGACACCAGAAATTTGATATTTTTTGGCACATGGAGTGCCAGAAGATGTACCTCCTAATAAATTTTGCACATCTTACTTCAGTGTACTTCTTATGACTGGCTGTATTAGGACGGGCCGTTTCTTTCTGCTCATTATTGGAGGACTGAAGGATGAACTTCCAAAAATCACTCGCAACGTTACATGATGGAAAACCCATTAAAGCTTAATTTCTGTAGGATGAATCTGTAATGGCAGTGAGACAAAAAGGATTTAACCATGACAGATACACTCACTTTACTGCAAATATCTGATCTTCTATCTCCAGTGTTCCGAGCTTTTTATATACAGCGTGCATAAACTTGTCCCCTTGGTAAGCCGTTCCTCTGCCATCCACTGATGCCACGATGATGTCCTCAGAACTTGCCAAGTACGTTCGCCAGCTAATGGAAAATGTGTGATGCACCTCCTGACTGGAAGGTCCGCCGTACCTGAAAGAGACAGACATTAGAAGCTGTCAGCAGAAGCATGATTGCCGATAGGTTTGTAAACTCAGTAGCATATTATTGTTGCTAAATCAAAATGAAGTATTTTATGCCAAATAAAGAAAAACAAAAAGCAGCACACAAAGTAAAAAATAGGTGAAGTCCATCTGAAGATCACAGACTTTGATCCAGCAGTGAAATTGTTGAAATAAGAGCCAGCACTCCAATTGCAGAGAAAAACGGACTCCTTTATCCACCAATGCTTCTGCAACTTTTCAGCTTAACTCAGTAGAGCCTTTATGCCATATTTCCTGTTTTGGACCTTAAAAGGGATTTGATGACCTGTCCTCAGAATAGGTCATCAATATCAAATTGGAGGGGGTCTGATACTCTCAACATCAGATGTTTTGGGCAGCCACAGCACTGGAATCTATACAGTGTATGAAGTGGAAGCAGACGTGTAGTTTCACTTGAATGGTAGCTCACCTGCAGTATCCATTACACAGTGTAGAGAGCTGTCTGCTTGCAGCTCCATGCACTCTATGATTTCTGCCCAGGGGCGGATTGGCCATAGACCTTACAGGGAAATTTCCAGGTGGGTCGATGCCCAGAGGGCCGCCTGAGCCCTTCTCAAGGCCGGCCAGTGAAAGTTTTTGGGGATGTATTTTGTGCTGCTAGCAATATTTTCTGATGGACAGTGGTATTTGGCTCCGTTGGGGTGGTATAATATGCTGCAATATGGAATTGCTGGCCCTGCCTTCCATTTATTTGGACCCAACTACAAAACGGGGCCACTTTTAGTATTTTTTCCAGGCCCACTTTGAGTTCCCAGTCCATCCCTGTTTCTGCCCAAAATAGCTGATCAATAGAGGGGCTAGGTGTCAGACCCCCACCAATCTGATACTGATGACTAGAGATGAGCGAATAAATTTGATTCGTGCTTCGTGGTAGCGAATCGATTTAACCTGAAATAGTGTAAAAAACAAAAAATAATTTACATAATTTACCTCCTCCATTTGCTCACGACAGGCCAGCCGCCATCTTGATTGAATATCTCGGCCAAAATCCCGTGCGTGACTGGCCGGCGTGAAGCGGCAGATCTTAAAGCAAGATGGCAGTGGCCTGCCCGTCGCGAGCAAATGGGGGTGGTAAGTTTGATTTCATTTTTTTAATGTTAATTTTACACTGCTTTTACACTCAGATGCCGCGATCATGTATGAATGCGGCATCTTAGGGGAACAATGATGGAGGGGGGCGGCGCTATCGCAGCTCCCTGTCATTGCACAGACAAAAGGAACTTTGTGACGAAGTAATTTGTCACGGAGCAAACTTTTTTGTAAAATTCAGCGATGCAGCCGAATCAAATTTTCTAAAACTTCGCTCATCTCTACTGATGACCTATCCTGAGGATAATCCTTTAAGCATTTGTCATAGACTTCTGCCAAACGGGTCTTAAAGTTTTGTATCTACAAAACCTTCTATAGGTTCAGTTTCACATTTAAAGATTACCTGTCACCATTCCCATGCAATAATAACCCTGGGGCATGTTTTCAAATAACTGTGTGTGGTTCCGTTCCTCTGTTATTGCTAACAGAAATGTATTAATGAATCTGCAGCTGGGTGTTACCATTGGGGGTGCACAGTCTCACATTGGCTGCACTGACTGAACACTGTCAGATTGTGCACCCCCCCCCCCCCACTAGTAACACCCACCAGTTGCAGATTCATTAATAAACGTCTAGTAGGAGCAACACAATATAGAGATATATGAAAAGACTATTTAGAATTGCTATTGTACGCGGAATAAAATTATGTAGCAGAATACATGTCAGGAGAAGTAACACGTCCGCTTTAACCTGTAATATCAACAATATCAGATGTATAGCTGATACTTTTATCAGTGTGCTTGATTCCAAAATTCTGGTTGAGGAAGATGGTGGGAGGTTTGAGATCCCCTTATATCTTAGCATAGATTATATTGCCTTCTCCAGTTTCTGTATTCAGATTGCTATTCCTAGTGGCTGCTAGGTTTTTGATCCACTTGAAAAACATGAATTTAATGTCAAAATAAAGTTATCATTTTTATAACAAACTTTATATAGCATGATTACATCACTGAGAAGTTCAAACTTTTTTTTCCCAGAACATTAAAAGAAGATCTTCCCTGAGAAAATAGTAGCTCATCTGTGTTTGGTTCGTTTTCAGATGTTCTTGCTAGCTTTTTAGCAGTAATACTCCCTCTGGAGGGATTAGTAACTAGAGAGTGAGACCATGCCAGCCTACCATGCCCTGCAACTGCCTGCTGTCTGTGTAGTGAAGACTGTGAGTTGAGAGTTAAAGAACATCTGTCAGCAGGTTTGTACCTATGAAACTGGCTGACCTGTTACATGTGTACTTGGCAGCTGAAGACATCTGTGTCCGTCCCATGTTCCTATGTGCCCGCATTGCTGAGAAAAATGATGTTTTAATATATGCAAATAATCCTCTAGGAGCAACGGGGGTGTTGCCATTACACCTAGAGGCTCCACTTTCTCTGCAACTACCGCACCCTCTGCACTTTGATTGAAACAGCCATACAGTTGTCACGGCTGAGGGTGGGGGAAACCCTCAGCCGTGCAATGTCAACAATAAAGGGTAGCTGCTCGACCAGGACAGGAAACAGGGAGCAGGTCACCTCCTAATGCATCCCTAAATCTGACCCTGACTCTTAGCTGTATGAGCCAACCCTGATGGTAGGAGGGCTCATACTCCGTAACCTAGGGTCCCTACTAGCCCTCAGGTTAGCCCTGGAACTAGGAGCAGGGTAAGACGACCTGTTCCTCCTAGGCATGGATGAACAGGAGTCTCACTGGCCAAGCTGCAAGGAATGGGGAACATATACAGCAGATGGCAATGGCAGGTAGTGAAACTAGTACAACACCTACCTGCCACAGACACACAGACTAGAACCCTTGCAGAAGTGCTAATGTCCACACCAAACACAAAAGGACACAGCACTCCCACAAAGCACACAGGAACCCAGAAACCATAAGCTGCAATAAACATAGAGACACTACTAGATATATAATAAGATAAGAACATCTATGTCTAAACATTACTTATGACCACAAGGGTGGCCCTCACTGGGCAGATGGTATATGAGACCAGGAGGATGACTCCAGCAAACACCATAGCCCAAGTAGCCACACCCACACACAGACACACCCCTTGTTCACTCACTAGGAAGGGAATTAACCCTTCCAACACCAGGCAAGGGAAGAAAGCCACTTAAAGGGAAAGTGTACACACAAACATTACACTCCACCTGTTAACGCCGGCAACGGCATGCGAGGCAACCATGTCCTGGGAAGCAGCCAAAAGGCCGAGACACTGCCACCACATGCACAAAACACCACACATTGCCACGGGCAACCGCAAGTGAAGGAAAGTGTCCCAACACACACCATAGGCCGTGACAACAGTAAAAACATAATCACACCTGGCCTTGTCAATCAAAGTGCAGAGGGTGCGGCAGTTGCAGAGAAAGTGCAGCCTCTAGTTACAAAGCAACACACCCTTTTCTCCTAGAGGCTCATTTGCATATATTAAAACATAATTTTTCTCAGCAATGCGGGCACATATGAACATGAGACCAACACAGATGACTTCAGCTGCCAAGTTCACATGGAACAGGTCAGCCAGTTTCATAGGTACAAATCTGCTGACAGATGCCCTTTAAATCTAAGCTTAAGTGGGGTAATGGGTGGAGGTTAGAGGACACACCCATAAGTTTCTAACCCTCTTACACCCTTTATTCTTAAGGACCCTGTAGCTAACACATAGTGTGCGTCCATCATACATACGTACATTCTTATGCATAAATCCTGTCTCAAAGGAATTGCATCCTTGCTATGAACAGTAGAGATGAGCGAATCGAAGTTGACAAAGTGGAATTCGATCCGAATTCTGTATTCACTGAAGAAAATAAACTGTCAGATGAAATGCAGAATGTAAAAGTAAATTCCCCATTAAAAGTGCCCTGTCTGACCCAGGAAGAAATAAAGCGGCATCTAAAAAAGGTTAAAATAGACGAATCGCCAGGACCAGATGGCACACACCCCCGTATCCTAAGGATTGGCGCATAGCAAATGTGATGCCAATATTCAAAAAGGGTCCAAACACAGAGCCCAGAAACTATAGGCCGGTAAGTTTAACATCCGTCATGGGTAAACTGTTTGAAGGTTTTCTAAGAGATGCTATCTTGGAGCACCTCAATGAAAATAAGCAAATAATGCCATATCAGCAAGGCTTCATGAGGGATCGGTCATGTCCAACTAATTTAATCAGTTTCTATGAGGAGGTAAGTTGAAAGTGGCGAATCAATGTTTGTCGTATATCTGGACTTCTCCAAAGCATTTGACACTGTACCACATAAAAGGTTAGTATATAAAATGAGAATTCTCGGACTGGGAGAAAATGTCTGTATGTGGGTAAGTAACTGGCTCAGTAATAGAAAACAGAGGATGGTTATTAATGGTACACACTCAGATTGGGTCACTGTCACTAGTGGGGTACCTCAGTGGTCAGTACTGTGCCCTATCCTCTTCAATATATTTATTAATTATCTTGTAGAAGGCTTGCACAGTAAAATATAAATTTTTGCAGATGACACTAAACTGTGTCAAGTAATTGACACGGAAGAGGACAGTATACTACTACAGAGGGATCTGGATAGATTGGAGGTATGGGCAGAGAAGTGGCAGATGAGGTTTAACACTGACAAATGTAAGGTTATGCACATGGGTAGGAATAATGCAAGTCACCCGTACATACTAAATGGTAAAACACTGGGTTAGGCCTCATGCACACGACCGTTTTTTTTTAAGGTCCGCAAAAACGGGGTCCGTAGGTCCGTGATCCGTGTCCGTTTTTTCTTCCGTGGGTCTTCCTTGATTTTTGGAGGATCCACGGACATAAAGAAAAATTCGTTTTGGTGTCCGCCTGGCCGTGCGGAGCCAAACGGATCCGTCCTGACTTACAATGCAAGTCAATGGGGACGGATCCGTTTGACGTTGACACAATATGGTGCAATTGCAAACGGATCCGTCCCCCATTGACTTTCAATGTAAATTCAGGAGTTAATATACCATAGGATCGGAGTTTTCTCCAATCCGATGGTATATTTTAACTTGAAGCGTCCCCATCACCATGGGAACGCCTCTATGTTAGAATATACCATCGGATTTGAGTTAGATCGTCAAAACTCAGATCCGACAGTATATTCTAACACAGAGGCGTTCGCATAGTGATGGGGATGCTTCAAGTTAGAATATAGTAAGAACTGTGTACATGACTGCCCCATGCTGCCTGGCAGCACCCGATCTCTTACAGGGGCTGTGATCAGCACAATTAACCCCTCAGGTGCGACCCCCTCCCTCCCTCCCCAGTATTATATTCATTGGTGGCCAGTGCAGCCTACCCTCTCCCCCCCACCTAATTAAAATCACCTTCCCCCATCATTGGTGGCAAGTGCGGCCTCCCCTCTCCCCCCCCCCCTGATTAAAATCACCCCCCCATCATTGGTGGCCAGTGCGGCCTCCCCTCTCCCCCCCTAATTAAAATCACCTTCCCCCATCATTGGTGGCAGCGGAGAGTTCCGATCGGAGTCCCAGTTTAATCGCTGGGGCTCCGATCGGTAACCATGGCAACCAGGATGCTACTGCCGTCCTGGTTGCCATGGTTACTTAGCAATTTTAGAAGCATTATACTTACCTTCGCTGTCTGTGACCGGCCGGGCGCTCCTCCTACTGGTAAGTGAAAGGTCTGTGCGGCGCATTGCCTAAAGCACAGACCTGTCACTTAGTAGGAGGAGCGCCCGGCCGATCACAGACATCGCAGGTAAGTATAATGCTTCTAACCATGGTTGCCATGGTTACCGATCGGAGCCCCAGCGATTAAACTGGGACTCCGATTGGAACTCTCCGCTGCCACCAATGATGGGGGAAGGTGATTTTAATTAGGCGGGGGAGAGGGGAGGCCGCACTGGCCACCAATGATGGGGGAAGGTGATTTTAATTAGGTGGGGGGGAGAGGGTAGGCCGCACTGGCCACCAATGAGTTAAATACAGGGGAGGGAGGGGGGCCGCACTGGCCACCAATGAGTTAAATACAAGGGAGGGGGGTCTTCCCCCTCCTGCCTGGCAGCACCTGATCTCTTACAGGGGGCTATGATGCGCACAATTAACCTCTCAGGCACCTGAGGGGTTAATTGTGCGGATCACAGCCACCTGTAAGAGATCAGGTGCTGTCAGGCAGCAGGGGGCAGTCATGTACAAAGTTCTTAGTATATTCTAACTTGAAGCGTCCCCATCACCATGGGAACGCCTCTGTGTTAGAATATACTGTCGGATTAGAGTGAAAACTCAGCTCTGAAAAAGCTTTTATGCAGACGGATCAGCGGATCCGTCTGTGTGAAAGTAGCCTACGGCCACGGATCACGGACGCGGATGACAAACTTGTGTGCATCCGTGTTTTTTCACGGACCCATTGACTTGAATGGGTCAGTGAAACGTTGTCTGTCAAAAAAATAGAACAGGTCATATTTTTTTGACGGACGGGAAACACGGATCACGGGCCGCGGATGAACAACGGGGCATTTTCCAAGTTTTCAACGGACCCATTGAAAGTCAATGGGTCCGCAGAAAATCACGGAAAACAGAACAACGGCCACGGATGCACACAACGGTGTGTGCATGAGGCCTAACACTGACATGGAAAAGGACCTAGGAATTTGAGTGAACAGCAAACTAAGCTGTAAAAAACAGTGTCAGGCAGCTGCTTCCAAGGCCAATAAGATAATGGATTGCATGAAAACGGCATAGATGCCCGTGATGAGAACATAGTCCTATCACTTTACAAATCACTGGTCAGACCACACATGGAGTACTGTGTACAGTTCTGGTCTCCTGTGAACAAGGCAGACATAGCAGAGCTGGAGATGGTTCAGAGGAGGGCAACTAAAGTAATAACTGGAATGAGGGAACTACAGTACCCTGAAAGATTATCAAAATTAGGGTTATTCACTTTAGAAAAAAGATGACTGAGGGGAGATCTAATTACTATGTATAAATATGTCAGGGGTCAGTACAGAGATCTCTCCCATCATCTATTTATCCCCAGGACTATGACTGTGACGAGGGGACATCCTCTGCGTCTGGAGGAAAGAAGGATTGTACACAAACATAGAAGAGGATTCTTTACGGTAAGAGCAGTGAGACTATGGAACTCACTGCCTGAGGAGGTGGTGATGGTGAGTTCACAAAATGTTTTCAAGAGGGGCCTGGATGTATTTCTGGAGTGTTATAATATTACAGGCTATAGCTACTAGAGAGGGGTCATTGATCCAGGGAGATATCTGATTGCCTGAATGGAGTCGGGAAGGAATTTTGGGGAAAATTGGCTTCTACCTCACAGTTTTTTTTTTGCCTTCCTCTGGATCAACTTGCAGGATAACAGGCTGAACTGGATGGACAAATGTATTTTTTTGGCCTTATATACTATGTTACTATGTTAGGAATAGGGGTGAGCTGCTAAATTTACCAATTAAGTATTATATTATGTGGGCTCAGCTCCACTATACAGCGAGGACGAGCTACTAGAGGACAGTCAGCAGCTCCTGGCCAGCCAAGATGTGGAGGAGACATTTACTGCTTCCTCTGGTAGGCGGGCAAGTAGTGATGAGGAGAGTGGTGTGGGGGGTGGTGTTGCGAGCAGTCAGGCTCCTGACCCAGAGACCGTTGAGTAGGACATCAGTAAGTCGCTAGCATGGCCGGGAGTCAGCAGGGTGGCATCAGTGGGAAGTCGACAGCCAAACATGCCCAGGGTAGACCACCCGCTTCGCAGGAGCCTACCTGCCCGGAAATTAGTGGTGCAGGGGTTCACGGAAGCAGCGGTGGTAGCAGTCAGTCAGTGCAGAGTGTTGGGGGTAAAATGACCTACTCTGTGGTGTGGCAGTTTTTTGTTAGGCCGCTGGATTTGGTGAACATCGCCATTAGTATAATCTTTGGGCAGAAGGTGAAGCGTAGCCAGGGTGCCAATGTTGACACCACGGCCCTGCGTCAACATATGCAGCGTCACCATAAAGTGGCCTGGGAGAACCATGGCTCCGATGTGGTGGTCCAGCCTTCCGCAGCAACCGCTTCATCACCCAGTGGAACGCACCTGATTTCAGGCAGTCAAGGCTCCACCACCTCAGCTGAAGGGAGCCGTCTGTCCTTCCCATCATCTGCTGGTCCTGATGCTCCTGTCCTCCTCCTACTACTCCTCGTCAGTCATTCCGTCAGCAATCGATCACCGAAGCAATTGACACAACAGTATGCGCGCACTCATCCAACAGCGCAGAAGCTAAATGTGCTCCTGGCCAAGTTGCTGGTGCTGCAGTCGATCCCTTTTCAAGTGGTTGATCTCTGCACCTTTCAGAGAACTGATGGCTTGTGCCAAGCCGAGGTGGAGAGTCCGAAGGCATCATTTATTTGCCAAAAAGGCAGTACCAGCCCTGCACACGTATGTAGAACAGAAGGTGGGCCAGTCTTTGAGCCTGTCTGTGTCTGCCAAAGTGCATGGCAGTGCTGACGTGTGGAGCTGTAACTACGGTCAGGGACAATACATGTCCTTTACGGCCCACTGGGTGATTGTGGTTCCTGCACAGCCACACCAGCAAGTTGTCCAGGTGTCGCCGTTTCTGCCTCCACGTTTTTATGTCATTGGTCCTGAGACAATATCCGCCTCTTCCTCATCATCCTCCACCGTGTCCTCAGCCTCCACTACAGGGACAATTCACACTGCCCCTCCAGCATACCACATGTGCAGGGCACGGCAGTGTCACGCTGTTCTGCACCTCATTTGCCTGGGTGAACTGAGTTACACAGGGGAAGAACTGCTCCATGTCCTTCATCAAGAAATCAAATCCCGGCTTTCTCTGCGACAACTCAAAATCGGAACCATGGTGACCAACAACGGGAAGAACATGGTGTTGGCACTGCATCAAGGAGGGCTAAGCCATGCGCCCTGCATGGCACACATGTTCAATCTGGTTGTCAAGTGGTTCCTGAAGTCTCCCACCCATCGGCAAGACATCCTAAAAATGGCCAGGAAACTTTGCATGCACTTCAGCCACTCGTACACCACAAAGCACACCCTCCTTGAGCTGCAGCGGCAGAACGGCATCCCCCAAAATAGGCTGATATGCGACATTTCCACCAGTTGGAATTCCACCCTCCATATGTTGGACCGACTATACGAACAGAGAAAGGCCATAAACAATATCTTGATGATCCAAGCAGATAGGAGTACTCCCCTGTGTAACTTCGATGTCAGCCAGTGGCCGCTCATACCCGTGACACCTGCTGTTTGCTCAGGTCCTTTGAGGAGGTCACGTTATTTGTCAGTCGCCAAGACTATGGGATGAACAACATCATTCCACTGCCTTATGTCCTGGAAAAGATGCTGGCAAATCCGGCTGGTCAGGGGACTGGAGACGTGGCGCTTAGATCTCATGGTCACATGAGCCCTGTGGGGACTGAACTGGAGGAGGAGAAGGGCATTGGAGCACAAGCAATGTGTAGGGAAATGGGTGGTTTTTACACACAGGTGACAGGAGTAGAAGATCAGGAGCAGCCAGAGGAGCTACAGGGCGAAGAGGAAGACGAGGCAGAGGACCCAGACACACCGTGGCAGTATGCAGTGGAGATGAAAGCAGGGAGTCCCTCCGAGTCACTTGCACAAATGGCCCGATGCATGCTCGCTTGCATAGTGACAGCCGAATTGTCACCATTCCGCAGAGGGATGACTTCTGGCTCTCCACCTTGTTGGACCCTCCCTACTGGTCCAAAATGGGGGCCTTTTACATCCGCTGAGAGGGAGGACAAACTGAACTACTATAGAGGCATCCTATGTAGTCAAATGGCCACTGCCCATCTGCGCCATCGTCCATCCTCTCACAGGTCTGACCGAGGGGGGCCCTCTGTGCTCACATTCCTCCTCTATGGCAGGGTGGGGGGTAGAAGCAGTTTCAGCTCCATCAGCAGCAACTTGAATCTAGAGTCGCTGGTGAGCAGCTTTCTTCACCCGCCTAGTGAAGAAACTACTCACCAGCAGCAGCAGCAGCTAGACCTGGAGTAGGACCTGAACTAGCAGGTGGTGGTATATTTGGACAGCACCCTGCCACCCCACATTAAAGATCTGGGCAGCCAAACTGGATTTGCCCTGGAAAAGCTGTCTTGCCCAGCCAGTAGTGTGGCATCAGAGCGAGTGTTTAGTGCGGCGGGGGCCATATTTACCACAAGAAGAACTCGCCTGTCCACCCAAAATGTGGAGAGACTGACCTTTGTGAAGATGAATCAGGCGTGGATCAGCCAGGATTTCCACCCACCAATGCCTGATGCATCAGACTAAATCATCCACGGTGCCACACCAACACTTTGACAAAAGAGACCGGTTTCCTGTGGCTACCTGCCTCAGCTACTATTCTGATGCTGTCACCCGCCTGATGCCACACCTCTGATGCCAATTGCTCCTTGTTTCACCCACCTTCTTCAGCTGGTACTGCTATTGCCACCCACCTCTCCTGTAGTGTGGCCTCCTGATGCTGCTGCTGCCACCTCCACACTCTTTCATTGTGCCACTCTGTGGTCTCCTCATGCTGCTGCCACCTCCACACTGTCATTGTGCCACTCTGTGGCCTCCTCTTGATGCTGCTGCCACCTCCAGACTCTGTCATTGGGCTACTCTGTGGTCTCCTCATGCTGCTTCCACCTCACCACTATGTCATAGGGCCTTTCTGTGGACTTCTCATGCTGTTCACACCCTCCTCACTTCATGACTGGGCCACTATTTTGCCTTTCGGCCTGGCTAACATCATCATTTATTTGACCCTTCTTTTGATCTGTCAGAAGGAAGGAAAAATGAGACGCACAACGGATCCTGTCTATGTAACAGCTGTAAGGCCTGCATGACATGGTCCCTATTTTGCATCACAATTGGCTTATGATTTGGTAGCCAAAAGCAGGAGTGGGTACAAAACACAGAAAACATGCAAATATTCCATTCACGTGTCATCTCTGTTTTGGATCCACTCCTGGTTTTTTGGCTTTAGTAATACTGATGGATTGCTGACCAAATGCTGACCAAGTGAAGGTGGATGCTCCACAGACAGGATCTGTTTTTTGAGGGGTTATTGTTCTGACAGTTCAGAGGAAGGGCAAAATAATCAGTGACGTCAACACATACTTACTGGTGACACCCTCTCCACTCTGTCGAGCGGCTCTACTTGTATAAGCGTTTAATAGAACAGGTTCTTTAGACATCTATGTGGAATCAGCTAATGACTGTGTAAAAGCAGTGGGCTTCTTCTTGACGTTAACATTGACCTGTAAGGCTGAGTTCACACTTGAGATATTTGGTCAGTTTTGGCCCCGTAACTGCCTAAATAAGTAAAGTGTGGAGTGATTCTAAGAGCGACGCCTGTCATCTGCATGTCATACTGACTCACAGTATTGCTTCACTACCACAGCAGACTCCCTATGCGTGTTACTGCAAGGCAGAGTGTTCTACACCACTATAAAGGCTCTCTCAAGCCAGGAAATAGTTGTTTTTAACGCGATTCACCACAAAAAAAATTCTGATAAAACCGATTATTTTTTGGGGAGAATTCGGCAAACCGGCCAAATCTAATTTTTGAGAAATTCGCTTATCTCTAATGAACATCAATAAAACTGCCTTTTCATTTTTCCAATGCAATGAAGAAAATAAATCCTGAATTCTTTGTGTTACGACAGGTCGACAGGTAACAAGAACTTTTCCCTTGACCAATTTTTAACACCAGAGGTACAGTAAGTATTTAACGTCTAAAACTAATGATTGATTAATTACTTACACATAGAGAAGAAAGGGATACTTCCTTGATTTATCAAAGCGAGGAGGTAAAGTCATCTTGTACCAGAACGCTGGGAAAAAAAAAAAAAAAAAAAGTATCATTTTAGCTAAAATAAAAAACAATTGTAACAGACAAATGTCAGATAAAGTTCTAGATCTTGAATGTGTGTATGGAATTTAGCATACAATGTACTTAACATGCATTCCTATTCTTTCTCTCTTCGTTTACATTAGAAAGCCTCAGCAATCGCAAAACATAAAATACTAACTATCTAGAATAGAGTCACTGTAAGGCCTTGACTCTATGACTTGAGTAAGATGCTCCTCATTCTGCCATATGCATTTTATGTTCTAAATGGGCAGCGGCTTATATCCCTTGCCAATAAAAAGGATTGGGCATGTTGAAAGACAACAAAAATCCTTGCTTCTCCCAAGATTTGCATCTGGGTAAACTTAAGAAACTCTTATATACTGTACATTAGATGGACAGCCGATCCCAAAATCTTCAGGTGTGACTGACATTAGTCTAATGTGTAAACCTAGCTTTCGGCTGGGTGTCTGGACACCGGATCCTCCTGGTAGAATGAAGGGGGATCATGCATACAGTAGTTTCAGATATTCTTTGATTTCGGAAAACTGACAATCAGCCATATATATTTTAGGTAATAATCGTACCCTAAAATAGTTTAATAACTGGTTCGGTCTATAGCACCACCTAGCGGTCACTGCAGAAAGAGTATGTGCATATAGCGGAGGTTTACGTTCTTAGTTTTAATAGTTTCCTTCCTTTCTCCCAGAGATGTATCAATGCACTGCAGCTAGAAAACTGACGCTCTTGGAAAATGATAAAATCTGTTTATCAATGTCTATAAACAGAATATTCTCTATATTTGAAATAACCAATGAAAATATTATCTCGGTGAATTGATAACCAGGTAAATATAAGGACGATAAAGAAGGAGCTCCTACTCATTCCATTCTGTTTAATGTTCCCAATTTTCTCAGTCGGCATCTGTACCGGTAGAAGACTGGATTCCAGTTTTTGGTTGTCCTGTAGTATCTGAAGTTCTAAACCAAATGTCACAATAAGTATTTAAATCATTCAGATAATGCAAAAACGTATATAGATAATTAGCCAATCAGTAACCTCACATAAGAAATGCAATAGTTGTACCTTTATCTGTAGTGCCATTGTGAATTGTATGTATGGGAAGCCCTGGACCTGCAAAATAAAAGAAATGAAATCGTTATCCTAAGACAATTATTTTCAACTCCGTTTATTACGGCGGACAGTTTGAAGCTCTTACCATAACAGCTGAGGGTGTAGTACTTAGCATTGGTGCTAAACCTGGCATAATAATACTGGCACCGCTCCTTCCTTAAAGTGCAGGTAAGGCATTGCTTTTCTTGACGGTTTCCTTGCAGTGAGATGCTGCAATGTAATTAGAATTTTTGTACAGAATAGTTATAATTGCATACATAGAATGATACATAGAAAACCCATTGTGAAATACGGTATTATGGCGTGTTAAGGTAATAGCGGAAGGTCCTCCATTAAGAACTTACATCTAGACTTTGTAAACATAAGAGCAGCAAGTTTTTGCAGAAGAACAGCCATCTCTTTGGAGGACCTGACATACTCATGCATTACACAGAGAGCTCATTGGTGTTAATGAGAACTGTGTAATACTTCATATGCCCTGTGGTGGCACTGCAGATAAATTAAACACTTGCTACCAGGTTCCCCTGCAAATCACAGGTGACCGGTGGAGGTCCAAACAGCAGGACATCCGCAATCAACTTATTTTCAGGGGACTCCCCAAGCAGAAAGATTTTAATAATATGTGCACTTGCAATCCAGTAAATGTTTTTTTTTTTTTAAAAAGGCGAATACTGGAGAAGATATTACCGATAAACATTCCTCCTTCCGGGAAATCCTTCAAATTCATTACTTGTGTAATATCTGTAAAACAAAGAAAATCACTTAATCATCTGCTATGTAAAATACCAGGGGACATTAAGTATTAAGACTGGCACTAGATAGATTATTATAGCCATCGGGGCAGATTGGCCATTGGCCTACAGGGAAATGCCCTCAAGGCTGCCAGCTGGGTACACAATGATCTGATTCTCTCCTACGCCAGCAGCTGTAGGTGCCCTCTTAAATTCAACTGCATTGACATCTTCTGGACAGTGATACAGTTCAATACTGTGGCGCAGGTGGCAGTATTTTGTGCTGCACTGCGGTATATTGCTCCGCACTATGGTATTGCTGTCCCTGCCTAATTATTTGTAATTACCCCGCCTTCCCTCAATTTGGACCCACCTGCAACATGGGGCCACAGTTATGTTTTTTTCCCAGGGCCACTTCTAGTTCCCAATCCGCCCCTGATAGCCATTGTGCTATTCAATAAAATGTATCTGTACAGCGCCACCTGCTGCGTGTTCTTTTTCTAATTTCTCTGTCCATCTCATAGAGGGGGTCACATATGCTAAGTTTCATCCAACCAGAGGCAGCAGAAAGGAGCTGCTAGCTTGAAATAAATGTAGCAGGGCAGTTGGAGCAAGGAATGTGGAGATCTCTGGATCCATGTGAGGTACAGGGCTGGCTCTAGCTTTGTTAGAAAGATATTCTCATGTACTATATGATGTCTGATTTTCCCGCATGGGAAGGTCTGAAATGATGAAACGCACAGACATCCCGAAAGGAATCTTATGGGACCAGAACAGAGAGATGGAGGGCACCAGGTATGTTGACTCTACATACATCATGTCTAGTCTGATTTTAGGTTTAGACTGGATGGTAGCTTTAAGTGCAAAACTAACAGGATTTCTAGATTAACTTATACAAGATTAAAGGAATTTGTACTTTATTGAAATGCACAGCATAACCAACAGAATAAATATTTATGGCACACTTACATAGCTTTGTCTGTAATGTACAATATAAAAATCACTTCCCAACGTCCTTTCGTAATCTGGATAGCATTATCCTAAAAAAAAAAAATACATGGAAATTGTAAGATCGCCCGATGAAGGCCCCCCGGCTCGCGGCGCAGGCACAGGTAAGGACTTACCTGTGCCTCGCCGAACTTGTGATTTAAGATGGCAGCCAGCATGTGTTCGCGGGCGAACACGGCGAACTGGCCATCACTGTTGACCACTGCAGCCAATCAGATTAAAGTTCTAATTTTTCAGATGGCTTTTGGAAAATAAAATATGTAAGCACGTTGGTTGCTATGGGCAAATGCTCCACTTTTCCTTTGCAACATTTTAATAAACTTTGCAACCTTATTGTCAATGAACCAGTGAAGGGGTTTCTCACTTTAGACATTTCTGGCACATCTCACCTCTGGGATTCCCCTCATGCTTGTCCTCAAAAGTCATGGTGGTCATACCCTATGAACATGCCATAAATGCCTAAGAGGGACAACCCCTCCATCAATGTTACAATCATATCTGAAATGTTTTAATACCCAAATACTCTAATATAAAAATAAAAATAAAAAATATTACAGAATATTTTTTGTTAAATGGTTTTCCAGGTTAAGGATATTAATGGTTGATCCTTAGGATATCAGATCGGTGGTATCCAGCTCTTGTTACCCTGCTGATGACATTTGTGTCTGAGTTCTGTGGCCTCTTCATTGTTTACATGGGTCCATCGACCAACATGTCATCTACTTAGTAGTGGTGGTGCATGATATTGTAATCTAGTGATCAGGACAAAGCTTCCATACCCTGAACCACTGCTACATAGATGGTGTGCAGGAAGACAATAAAGAAGCCGCAGCGCTGACCTGACTGCCATGGCCCCTACAAACAGCTGATCACTGGGGGAGCCGAGAGGAAGACCCCACCGTTCTGATATTGATGGCCTATCCTAAGGACATACTGTCATTATCCTGAACCGGGAAAACCCTTTTAAAGTAATGTCATCTGGCATCGGGTGGTATACAGTAGACCGTGCAGTACGAATTCAGGTAATAGGTATAAGCAGTGCCACGTACCGTGGTGTCATTGATATAATGGATATGTTTATAGCCATCCCGGTCACTGAGGATTTGGTAATAGGATATACTGTCTGATGTGAACGTCGGGAGAGACGGGAAAAACTGGAAAAGACAATTCATGACAAAGGTGAATGACTGCAAAAAGACAGAAACACAATAAGGGTCCATTCACACGTCCGCAAAATGGGTCCGCATCCGTACTGCAATTTTTAATGGGGCCGGAAAGTGCTGTCCGCATCCGCATTTGCGGATCCGCACTTCCGTATCCGCACTTCCGTATCCGCATAAAATAGAACATGTTTTATTCTTGTCCGCAATTGCGGACAAGAAAATACATTTTCTATGAGAGTGTCGGCGATGTGCGGTCCGCAAAATGTGGAATGCACATTGCCAGTGTCCGTGTTTTGCGGATCCAAAAGACACATCCGGACGTGTGAATGGACCCTAAGAGACAGGAGACAGTTCAGGGTAACTGTCGTATAACTGAGGAATGGGTTAGAAACTGACAGTGAATTCAGGCTGTAGGCAATCAGATCTGTATTAGTTAAAGGGGTATTCCTACAAAAAAACAATTATCTGGATAGGCGATAAATGCTAAACTGGTGGAAGTCCAGCTGCTGGGACCAACATTGAAGGCAAGTACAGGGGACTCCCGGTTAGTAGGAGTTTGAATGGAGCCGAACTGCATGCGCTGCTACATACTGTATATCTTGTGGTAAAAAATGCTTCTTTCTAACTTGAGCTTTATTTAAGATTTTTAGATTTGGTTTTACTGTATTCCACCATTTTCTATAAAATGGAATGCATAACACTATGCATTAACCTCTTTCTGCCTGTGTTACAAATACATAGTGCAGGAAGACAAGGAGTTAAAATAGCCGCGTGCTTTAGATAACCACGTGATTTCAATGGGCGCCTTGTAAAGCTTCATTTCTGTGATTGCAGTGATTAAAGGGTTTGTCCACTCCTGCCTATCCTCAGGCTGGAGTTGATCAGGTTTCCGACAACAGTTCCAGCACAGGAAGCAGACAGCTCTGACTACTTTGCAGGGAATTGAGCTCATCACTGCAGCGCTGCTCCTTTTGAAGTCAATGGGACCGATGCAGCAGTCCATTACAAAGTAGTCGGAGCTGTCTGCTTCCAGGAGCTATTGTCGAACAGCTGATCGGTGGGAGTTGGACCTCCACTATCCAGAGGATAGGCCATCACTTAATAAAAGGTGAACAAACCCTTTAAGAGAGCTCAATATCTCCTTATGTGGCACCCTTAGGCACTATGACCCAAGTGCGAGTGCATTCCATAGGTATAGCTCTTTCCTTCACCTTTCCATGTCTCTGGGCATTTCACAGAGAATGTAGGAGAATCACCCAGATCCAGATATATATGACATCTACCTTGATTTCAATTATTTTTCTCTTGAAAGGATTAAGAACGCTAATGAGCTAATTAACAAAGCAAGGTAACTTTAGATACCAAACATAGGGTGAAGCTTCCGGATTAGCTCGTTGCTGTACATACATCTCCAAATGCAAGTAATTAGAAATACATATATTAGCATATATTATGGCAGAACAAGGCAAAGAGCAGTAATCTAGAATAATTTTAATAAGTCAGCTACAGAGATGAGGTCTCATCTCTCCTTATTTCAAGAATATTCTGTATTAAGATGCGATCGTCTTCCACTTAAATAGCGAAATGAGTAAGTACGGCGCAGATGTTCATTTAGTAGATGTGCTTCTATTCGCAGCATAAAAGTGTCATGAGTCAAGACATTCCCAACGCCAAATGATCAATTTACTTGAACAAAGTGCATTCTAACATAGCTATAATTAAGTTTATGTCTGGTACCGCTGTTCAAACAAATCATTAGACTAGTATTTGCAAATTGCACTAATTAGCGTAAAAATGTCCCCTCAGCACGTAGCGGCTACAAACAGACAGCAATTATATCTGAATGATGAATGAATGCGTGAACCAAAAACTAACAATTGGCATAAAAGATATAGTGTCAATAACAGGAAAGAGATGCACAACCTCCTCATTGGCTAAGGTTCAGATGTAGCAATCATTAACTTGACATGTAATGCGTTAAATACCCTACGAATTAACGTGTTAACTGTCAGGTTAATGTTTTCTACATTTGTATAAGGGATATATTAGGAGCGGTTATTGGTTAGCGGTTATCATCGAGTTTGCCCTGATGCAGCACTTTCCTCTTTATGGTGTACAATGTAGTTCTCGAATAATACAATCAAATCCTACAACGTGCAAATAACACAGTCCAATCAATAAACTATGGAATGAATGTGCCACAAAAGGTTGCTTGATCGGAGATGCAGACTTCAGGTACCCAGGTCATCAAGGTCAGCCCCCCCCCTTCCTTCCCCTTTAGTAACATCAGAAGTTGCAGCATAGTTCTCAGACTGCTAAGGATGGCCCTGGTTAATGGTACTTGGTAAATGGCAAGTAATATGGTAACCCAATGTGTGACCGTAGAAAGCAGGCTTTCACTAAATTTCTTGGGGATCAGTTTTTTAGCCTCATCCCCTTTGTTGGCCGTCATCTTTTACATGAGCGTTAACATATCACCAGGTAAACCGCTTTGGCGATGACACCAGTTGCAGAGTTTTCCTGTCTGAGATGGTCTTTTTGTTAATAAAGCTATGGCCGACATTGGTGAGCAGGCATGGGGCTGGTTTGGGGATTTTGGTAACGAGATCGTTCCCCAGAGTCTAATTACAACTTATGGATAAATATCTGTCAAAGAACAAATACATGTCCCATATTGATAGATAATAAGGTGACATAAAGTTACATATAATGATACTATTTAATAAATATTGAATGAAAAGATACATACCACGCCGATCCAGCCTGTTTTACTTGCTTCAACATGTTGACGATTCTAAAGAGAGAGCAGGAAAAAAAATAAAACTGGATTAAATACTGTACATCCACAGGATCTATGGTTAGGCATCTTCTTGTAGGCCCTTTAGTGTATACTGAAGGCTATTTACAGATAGATAGATAGACATATTTAATACAGCAATATGTGATTCCAGGTAATAAAAATAATAATAAAAAAATATATATATACACATCAAGTACCTTTGGACAAATCCACGTACTTGACCTCTCCTCATAGTCACATATTGATATGATTGATATGTTCTGTATTCTTGTCACCCACTGTACGCTGACCCTCTCATCCAGTATCCATGTCACCCAGCTGAAGCAGTATTCACTGTGAACAGAACACTGTTAGTTAACAGCCCGTGATCTGTATCGGCTTATCTCACAACATAATCTCAGCAAGAAGTAATTAATATTAAATGTAGATGTTTA
The DNA here is from genome assembly GCF_905171765.1 of Bufo bufo. Lineage (NCBI taxonomy): Eukaryota > Metazoa > Chordata > Amphibia > Anura > Bufonidae > Bufo > Bufo bufo. The sequence continues at coordinate 196,815,804 of NC_053395.1, read as the reverse complement.
TTATAATAATAGTGCTAATGAACATTTAATGACTCAGCAGTCGGAGCACATGTCAGCTTTCTGGTGGCTAAAGAAATTTTTGGGTGTTCTATTGAATCTATGATCCTCGCCCACAGGGGTCCATAGAACACTGAGCATCACAGTGAAGACCTGCTCTCCTGACATTTCTGTTTCAGTAAATATTTGCATTTCCTATGAAATCACATTTCTGGATCCTCTGTGCTTATTAGGCCTCATGCACACGACCGTTGTGTGCATCCGCGGCCGTTGTTCTGTTTTCCGTTTTTTTTCGCGGCCCCATTGACTTTTAATGGGTCCGTGGAAAAATCGGAAAATGCACCGTTTTGCAGCCGCAGGCAGCAGGGGGCAGTCATGTACACAGTTCTTTTAGTATATTCTAACCTGAAGCGTCCCCATCACCATGGGAACGCCTCTGTGTTAGAATATACTGTCGGATCTGAGTTTCACGATCTAAGTCAAATCCGATGGTATATTCTAACATAGAGGCGTTCCCATGGTGATGGGGACGCTTCAAGTTAAAATATACCATCGGATTGTAGAAAACTCCGATCCTATGGTATATTAATAGGGACTCCTGACTTTACATTGAAAGTCAATGGGGGACGGATCCATTTGCAATTGCACCATATTGTGTCAACGTCAAACGGATCCGTCCCCATTGACTTGCATTGTAAGTCAGGACGGATCTGTTTGGCTCCGCACGGCCAGGTGGACACCAAAACGACTTTTTTTTCATGTCCGTGGATCCTCCAAAAATGAAGGAAGACCCACAGAGAAAAAACGGTCACGGATCACGGAACTACGGAAATCCGTTTTGCGGACCGCAAAAAAAACGGTTGTGTGCATGAGGCCTTAGGCTCATGCACACGAGAGCGGTCCGTGGTAACCCGGCCGGGATTCCTGCTGACAGCAGGAGCGCACGGCGTCATTGGTTGCTATGACGCCGTCCGCTCCTGCTGTCAGAATGAATCCCAGCCGGGGCACCACGGACCGCTCTTGGCCGTGGAACACGGCCGTGTGCATGAGGCCTTAGTCTGTGTTCAGTAGTTATTTGTTAAAACTGTAAGTTGACAACTGTTGCCTTTCCTCTTGTCAATAGTTTTGTCTCTACAGAGTGTTAACACAGATTGGACAGTTATAGATTGGGGAGGGACATGTGCCCAGGTAGTCACACCTAATTGTCCATTTATTCTTAAATATCTAACGGGAATAACAGAGGATCGGCACAATGCACAATAAGTTTCATTGTAAACTCATATTCGGTGTCCTGTGTAAATGGGCCATAAGTGCATAATCGATCTTTATACATATCATGTGAAGATAGATATGAGATATATAGCTAGATAGATAAATAATAGATATGTGATAGATGATAGATAGATAGATAGATAGATAGATAGATAGATAGATAGATAGATAGATAGATAGATAGATAATAGATAGATAAAAGATATGTGATAGATGATAGATAGATAGATAGATAGATAGATAGATAGATAGATAGATAGATAGATAGATAGATAGATAAAAGATATGTGATAGATGATAGATAGATAGATAGATAGATAGATAGATAGATAGATAGATAGATAGATAGATAGATAGATATTATTTATTTCATATTTTCTTTCATTACCTGGAAGAAATCAGAGCGGGCACAGGCACTTGGATTTTGTCATATGGTGGATCATCAACCTTTACAATGAAAACTTTGACTGCTGGGTTTTTCGCTCCTGCCTTTTAAAGAGAGAAATACTGTGTAGGTATCTATACCACTTGAGGCTCAGTTCTGCCTGACGTAACGTAAAGCATGTATTCTGTATACTGTATTTTCCCCACTAGCCCATTTTCCAATCTGGACATGCTTGCAGCACCTGTTTCACAAAAACACAGAAAAACGGCAGCTGCACCTCCTCCTCCTCTCTAGTCTCTATTTATTGTATTACACTAGACTTTTTTGAGAACATTTAGAGAGTGAAACTGTCTCATTAACATTATCAATATTACAAAATATCATATTTATAATATATAAAATTTTGTGCTTGTGAACTCATTTCTCACCTTTGGATATGGTATTTTAACAGTTTTTGGATACTGGTCTTCACCATAGAGAGAGTACTCTATTAATGGCACATCTTTATCATTAAACTGGACATAGGCAATAAATTTGGCATTTGGAGACCACCAGATAGCATACTTAGATCCGAGCATTTCCTCTAAAATAAAAAATAAAAATTTTCATTTTTTTTTACCAGAATTAATATTAAATACCATATACTAGGGACACCATTAGAGATGAGCTAATTTTTTGAAATCTGTTTTGGGTCTGATTCTAACAAATCAGTCGGAAGATTCAATACAGATAAGTTCAACCTGAATTGAAAGTGTTCAAATTAGCCTGAAAATGTGTGCATGACTCTCTGAGGTCTCTTGTCGATATCATTCTCACATGTAACGCAAATACACCATTAGTCAGAGTGACATATATAACTATGGGTAAAAGCATTGTTGATGGTGTTGGAGCCTGTTGGATTCTGTACTAAATAGAATAAAATTCTGTACTAAATATTCACTATTGGACACAGTCTGTGGCAAATTATATGCCGCCAGTGACTCTGGAAAATATGCTTATTGCACACTTATTAACTGTAGCAACTTTGCAACAGGTTCTTGGAGAAAGGAGTAATTGTGCAACCTCCCTGGCAAAAATATATGCAGCCGGTGACCCTGCAAAATACGCTTATTGTAGACATATTAACTGCAGAAGCTTTGAAACAGGTTCTTGGGGGGGGGGAAGGCTGGCTCCAACACATGTCACTATAAGAACCTAAACTGGATTGTTTTGTGTGTCCCATTGCTGTGTCTGTGACAGCAACATCAATGGTTAAGCTCAGAATGGCGTCTCTGCTTGGCACCTAACATAGCGCCTAATAGACAAGTTAATATCCTCCCTCCTAAATGGCTGTGAGGCTGACTGCAAGGCATTAAAGGCCAGCCTACACTAGCCAGGCCCTGTCCAGGGTCACGTGATCCTCCGTCTTCATCTTCCCTGCCCTGGTTCTCTCACTAGTGTACTGAATTTCATATATAAAATGGAGGGTGCCGTTTTGCGTGATTTGTCGGAAGCGGCAAAACTTTGGCTTTATTTGGAAGGAGAATTTTTGGGAAAATCGTAGTCAATCCGATTGATTTAGAATCGATTTGCTCATCTCTACTAATAATATATTCTTTACTAGATGTCAACTACTATGGGTCTATTACAAGGCCTGCCCTCTGTAATCTTGTAAAGTATTCCAAGTGCCTTGATGCATCACATACACAGTTCCAAAACATTATACAAACAGCACATATACAACACAAAAGCCACCAACAGTATCCATAGATTGTCTACATAGTATACAGTGGTAACCTACATGACACCTCACACCGCGCAATACCTATATCTTGTTGCAATTTAAATATCCAAATATCCTAGGGTCGATCAGGATGGCCGGATCATTATTTATGCCAGTTCAGTCTCAACCATAGTCAATTGTAAAGCATAATATAGGAAAGCATAAAATAAAAAAAATTTACAAGGGGGGATGTGCTGCCAACAAACGACAGTTTTAGGTGGTGCATAAAAGATGCAATCATGCCACATTTTTCATGTTTCTTGGGTTATCCGCTGACCCTTTACAGGGTGCAATTATCAGGAACAAACTTCCATAGGAACTTTCTTGGCCCAATCCTTAGCTGGTGAAAAAGGCCAACTCCCATGAAGTAGAAAAGAAAGACATTGCTCACCTTCGTAGACCCAGTCGGGAATTCCATTAAATATTTCATTTTCTTTCCCATCATTTGTTAGTTGAATAGATGATTGTCCAGGTTCATGTCTTAAGTAAATATTATTATCCACAACATATATCTAAAACAATATATAAAAAATAATTAGGGACAGTGCTAGGACAGTAGGACACTAGGGACAGTGCTAGGAAAGACTTTACAACTTCTATTTTGCTGTATAGAATCATTCCACAGTATTGAACCACACTGAATGAGTACTACACGTCCCATTAATTTAAAAGTTTATAATCTTTATTCAAAAATCACAGTATAAACATAATTTCACACATATAACACATTGCATATAATTCTAATAATAAATAGTAGATGTATCCAATAATTTACAAGACCTATACTTAATATTAATCTACCTCTTACAAGGAGAATCAATCAGTGGTAAATACCGTAACAGGAGGTGGGGGCTCTAAAACCAATAGTACGCTAAGCCTGGTGTGAACTAACACTCACTATATGTAACGCTCAGCATGAGGTTGATGGCTCCCCTATTCCAAGTTGGCAATCGGGATAACAAAGTCAAGTACAAAAAGATCCCAAAAAGAAAACCAGAGACTAAGTTAAGAACATACCGGTAAGGGTCAGGATAGGTGTGTGTGATCTCCACAGTATTGCAGCAGAACAGGGTTCAGTAGGGGAGGTTACAGCCTGGGCAACAGGAACAATCCTATTACACCTTGCTGCACTGACTGCAGATTTAAATTGCCATTATACAGCTCTGTAATTCCAGCAAACCGTTCTTGTTTTTGGGGTGCAAGTGCTGTTTGATACAGCCAATAACAGGGTTTATTACAAGGAAATATTTCCACATCTTATTTGCCCTTGTGCGGTGCAGTTATATGTTCAAAAGCATTTTTTGGCTTTTAGTGAGAACGAGCTACTAGAGAACAGTCAGCAGCTACTGGCCAGCTAAGATGTGGAGGAGACATCCGCCGCTTCCTCCGGTAGGCAGGCAAGTAGTGATGAGGAGAGTGGCGCTGGTGTTGCAAGTGGTCAGTGACGTGTAGACAGTACTTGATGATGATGATGTAGCTGATAGCACTTTGGAGCCGGGTGAATTAGGGGCTTTATCATCATCGGGAGAAGAGGGTGGCAGCTTGTCCGTGAGGCAGCAGCAGAGCCAGCAAGTCGCTAGCATGGCTGGGAGTCAGCAGAGTGGCAGCACTGGGAGGTCGGGAGCCAAACGTGCCCCGGGTAGACCACCCGCTTCGCAGGAGCCTACCTGCCCGGAAAGTAGTAGTGCAGGGGTTCACGGAAGCAGCAGGGGTAGTAGTCAGTCAGTGCGGAGTGTTGGGGGTAAAATCACCTACTCGGCGGTGTGGCAAATTTTTGTTCAGCCGTCGGATTTGGTGAACATGGCCATTTGTATAATCTGTGGGCAGAAGGTGAAGCGTGGCCAGGGTGCCAATGTTGGCACCACGGCCCTGCGTCAACATATGCAGCATCACCATAAAGTGGCCTGAGAGAACCGTGGCTCCGATGTGGTGGTCCAGCCTGCCTCAGCAACCGCTTCATCACCCAGTTGCACGCACCCAATTTCGGGCATTCAAGGCTCCACCACCTCAGCTGAAGGGAGCTGTCTGTCCTTCCCATCATCTGCTGGTCCTGATGCTCCTGCTCCTCCTCCTAGTCAGTCATTCCGTCAGCAATCGATCACGGAAGCGATTGCCAAGAGACAACAGTATGCGTGCACTCATCCAAAGGCACAGAAGCTAAATGTGCTCCTGGCCAAGTTGAGGGTGCTGCAGTCCCTCCCTTTCCAAGTGGTGGACTCTGCACCTTTAAGAGAACTGATGGCTTGTGCCGAGCTGAGGTGGAGAGTCCCAAGCCATCATTTCTTTGCCAAAAAGGCAGTACCAGCCCTGCACACGTATATAGAACAGAAGGTGGGCCAGTCCTTGAGCCTGTCGATGTCTGCCAAAGTGCACGGCAGCGCCGACGTGTGGAGCTGTAACTATGGTAAAGGACAATTTATGTCCTTTACGGCCCACTGGATGAATGTGGTTCCTGCACAGCCACACCAGCAACTTACCTAGGTGACGCCGCTTCTGCCTCCATGTTCTCACGCCGTTGGTCCTGCGACAATGTCCACCTCTGCCACCTCATCCTCCACCGTGTCCTCAGCCTCCACTGCAGGGACAATTCACATTGCCCCCCCAGCATACCACATATGCAGGGCACGGCAGTGTCACGCTGTTCTGCACCTCGCTAGCCTGGGCGAACTGAGTCACACAGGGGAGGGACTGCTCCGTGTCCTTCATCAAGAAATTGAATACTGGCTTTCTCCGCGACAACTCAAAATCGGAACCATGGTGACTGACAATGGGAAGAACATGGTGTCGATGCTGCGTCAAGAAAGGCTTAGCCATGGGCCCTGCATGGCACACGTGTTCAATCTGGTTGTCAAACGGTGGAAGTCTTCCACCCATCTGAAAGACATCCTAAAAATGGCCAGGAAACTTTGCATGCACTTCAGCCACTCGTACACCACAAAGCACACCCTCCTTGAGCTGCAGTGGCAGAATGGCTTCCCCCAACATAGGCTGATATGCAACGTTTTCACCCGCTGTAATTCCACCCTCCATATGTTGGACCGACTATATAAATAGAGAAAGGCCATAAACGATTTCTTGATTATTCAAGCGGACAGGAGTACTCCCCTGTGTAACTTCGATGTCAGCCAGTGGCAGCTCATGCGTGACACCTGCCGTTTGCTCAGGCACTTTGAGGAGGACACATTATTTGTCAATCTCCAGGACTACGGAAGGAACAACATCATTCCACTGCTTCATGTCTTGGAACAGATGCTGGTAAATCTGGCTGGTCACAGCTGGAGGAGGAGGACATTGGAGCACAAGCAATGTGTAGTGAAATGGGTGGTTTTTATACACAGGAGAGGAGGAGCAGGAGCAGCCAGAGGAGCTACAGGGCACTGAGGAAGATGAGGCAGAGGACCCAGACACACCGTGGCAGCAAGCAGTGGAGATGGAGGCAGGGATTCCCTCCGAGTCACTTGCACAAATGGCCCGATGCATGCTCGCTTGCGTAGTGACAGCATTTGGCAGAGGGATGATTTCTGGCTCTCCACCTTGTTGGACCCTCGCTACCAGTCCAACATGGGGGCCTTTTTTACAGCCACTGAGAGGGAGAAAAACTGAACTACTATAGAGACATCTTATGTAGTCAGTTGGCCGCTCCCTATCTGCACCATCGTCCATCCTCTTGAAGGTCTGATCGGGGGGTCCCTCTGCACTCACGTTCCTCTGCCATGGCTGCTGTGGCAGGGTGGGGGGGTAGGAGCATTCCTACTCCATCAGCAGCTTGAATCTAGAGTCACTGATGAGCGGCTTTCTTCACCCGCCTAGTGAAGAAACTACTCACCAGCAGCAGCATCTAGACCTGGAGCAGGACCTGAACCAGCAGGTGATGGCATACTTGGACAGCACCCTGCCACCCCATATTGAAAATCCGCTAGACTGCTGGGCAGTCAAACTGGATTTGTGGCTGCAACTGGCAGAGTTTGTCCTGGAAAAGCTGTCCTGCCCGGCCAGTATTGTGGCATCAAAGCGGGTGTTTAGTGTGGCGGGGGCCATAGTTACCCCAAGAAGAACTCGCCTGTCCACCCAAAATGTGGAGAGACTGACCTTTGTCAAGATGAATCAGGCGTGGATCAGCCAGGATTTCCACCCACCAATGCCTAATGCATCAGACTAGATCATCCATGGTGCCACACCAACACTTTGACAAAAGAGACTGGTTTCTTCTGGCTACCTGCCTCAGCTACTATTCTGATGCTGCCACCCGCCTGATGCCACACATCTGATGCCAAGTGCTCCTTCTTTCACCCACTGCTATTGCCCACCATCTCCCCACTCTATCATTGTGCCACTCTGTGGCCTCCTGATGCTGCTGCTGCCGCCACCTCCACACTCTGTCATTGTGCCACTCTGTGGCCTCCTGATGCTGCTGCTGCAACGGGCCGCCCCCTGGGGCCCCATTAGAGGGATTGAGTACCCAGCTGTAGGAATGGCCGAGTGGTATAGGGTGGCCTAAAATGTCCCTTCTAATGTAAGTGAGTGTCACGGTGCTCCTACCTGGATACAGTTGGACCCCAGACATTGGCTCCGAAGCAGACAAATAGGGGGGAATAGTTGAGGAATTTGAAGAAATAATTGAGTCCAGACCTTGTGATGAAGCTAAATAGCAGCTTTACTTTGGTAAACTTTCATCTGACACAATCTTCCAACTTTGTCTTAGTCCCAGCAGGCCTTGTCATTAAAGGGATTCTGTCCCCTTTTTTTACCCTATAGAGATGCAGACATGCACGGCTAGATCGCCGCTAGCATGTCCGCAATATACCTGTCCTATATATACCAGGCTGATTTACATATATATAAAATCATTTTTTACACTCAATAAAACCACTCAGAGATATGGAACAGGTATATTGCGGACATGCTAGCGGCTATCTAGCCATGCATGTCCGCATCTCTATAGGGTAAAAAGAGGTGATAGAATCCCTTTAAAACTCTGGCAGGCAAACTTGTCCCTGCTACATCTGTTGCTCTCTGGCTCTGCTGTACTGACAGGCTGACTGTATGGCTCTGCTTCTTCTTTATGCTGCAACTTCTTTTTGTAGTCTGTCTCTTAATTATGCCAGAAACACTCCGTCTGGCTCCTAAAGCTCTAATCTGTGGCCTCCACATCCAGCAGAGCTGAAGGTGCTCTGGCTGGCTTGGCTTGGCCTGGGCACGTCCAGCAGAGACATGCCCAGCACACCCTCCTTCCCCTAGCAGGGGGTAAGCTAGACAGTAAAACTTTCCCCACCCTTCCTGCAGGAAGTAGGACTCGCCCACTCCTCAACAGAGGGGGGTTAGAATAGAATAGAAAGCTCCATACTACCTAACTGTAGCTCTTCCATATTTTCTGCCACCTGCTGGTGTACCAGGCACATTGCATTTGAACATAACAGTTACAAACATTAGAAATGCACAGTGTATAGAACCTGAAATAAATGCCAAGATGACATGATATTAGCATACACAGATAGAAGCAGGGCATAGGAGTTGTAATGCCACTCTGGGGCGTTACACTGCCACCTCCACACTGTCATTGTACCACTCTGTGGCCTCCTCCTGATGCTGCTGCCACCTCAAGATTCTGTCATTGGGCCACTCTGTGATCTCCTCATGCTGCTTCCACCTCACCAATATGTCCTAGGGCCACTCTGTGGACTTCTCACGCTCTTCCCACCCTCCCCACTTCATGACGGGGCCACTATTTTGCCTTTTGTCCTGGCTGACATCATCATTTACTTGACCCTTGACCCTTCTTCTGATCTGTCAGAAGGATAGAAAAATTAGACGCACAACGGATCCTGTCTATGTAACAGCTGTAAGGCCTGTATGACATGGTGCCTATTTTGCATCAGAATTGGCTTATGATTTGGTAGCCAAAAGCAGGAGTGGGTACAAAACACAGAAGACATGCAAATATTCCATTCACGTGTCATCTCTGTCTTGGATCCACTCCTGTTTTTTTTGGCTTCAGCAATACTGATGGATTACTGACCAAATGCTGACCGAGTGAAGGCGGATGCTCCACAGACAGGATGTGTTTTTTGGGGGTTATTGTTCTGAAGGATCAGAGGAAGGGCAAAATAATCGGTGGCATCAACACAAACTTACTGCTGACACTCATTCACAAATGGGAATTTGGTATCTGATATTACTGTAGGGGAAAGCTTGGGATCTAGTGATCACCAGTCAGTGTGGTTTACTATAAGTACAGTGACAGTCACACCACACAAAAACCTGAGTCCCTATCAGATTGGAACAGTTTCATTGGAGTCCGGGAGAAATTGGACTACTTAAAAGTGGCACTATTGAAGGTAACAGAAATAATTGCATTAGGCTTGTCAGTAAAAGCAAAAAAAGGAAGAGACTACTGTGGTACTCAGCAGAAGTGGCCAAAATCATTAAAAACAAAAAGATAGCATTTAGGAATTATAAATAAAAAAAAACGAGGGTGACAGGCAAATTTATAAGATTAGGCAGAGAGAGGCCAAACAAGTTATAAGAGCTTCTAAAGCACAGGAAGAAGAGAAATTTGCTCACTCAGGGAAAAAAGGCGAGAGGGCATTCTTCAGAGACATAAATGAAAAAAAGGAAACTAAAACAAGGAATTACAAAATTAAAAACAAAAAAAGGAAGGTATATGGAAGAAGATAAAAAACTAGCTGACTGCCTCAATGAATACTTCTGTTCCGTTTTTACAAAGGAACATGAAGGAAAAGGACCTCAGTTAGGACAGAAGACTAATTAATCTTTTGATGCATGTGTCTTTACAGAGGAAGAAGTTCTAAGTCAGCTGTCTAAAGTTAATACAAATAAGTCACAGGGGCCTGATGGGATACACCCAAAGCTATTAAAAGAGCTCAGCGGTGAACTAGCAAAACCATTAACAGATTTATTTAACCAATCACTGGCAACAGGAGTCATCCCAGAAGATTGGAAATTAGCAAATGTTGTGCCCATTCACAATAAAGGTAGTAGGGAGGAATCGGGCAACTATAGGCCAGTAAGCCTGACATCAATAGTGGGGAAATTAATGGAAACCATAATTAATGAGAGAATTGTGGAACATCTAAAATCCCATGGATTGAAAGATGAAAAACAGCATGGGTTTACTTCAGGGAGATCATGTCAAACTAATCTTATTGATTTTTTGATTGGGTGTCTAAAATAATAGATGGCGGAGGTGCAGTAGACATCGCTTATCTAGACTTTAGTAAGGCTTTTGATACTGTCCCACATAGAAGGCTTATCAATAAATTGCAGTCTTTGGGCTTGGACTCCCATATTGTTGAATGGATTAGGCAGTGGCTGAGGGACAGGCAACAGAGGGTTGTAGTCAATGGAGTATATTCAGACCATGGTCTTGTTACCAGTGGGGTACCTCAGGGATCTGTTCTGGGACCCATATTGTTTAATATCTTTATCAGCGAAATTGCAGAAGGCCTCGATGGTAAGGTGTGTCTTTTTGCTGATGACACAAAGATTTGTAACAGGGTTGATGTTCCTGGAGGGATACACCAAATGGAAAAGAATTTAGGAAGACTAGAGGAATGGTCAAAAATCTGGCAACTAAAATTTAATGTTGATAAGTGCAAGATAATGCACCGGGGGCGTAAAAACCCAAGAGCAGAATATAAAATCTGTGATACAGTCCTAACCTCAGTATCTGAGGAAAGGGATTTAGGGGTCATTATTTCAGAAGACTTAAACGTAGGCAGACAATGTCATAGAGCAGCAGGAAATGCTAGCAGAATGCATGGGTGTATAGGGAGAGGAATTACCAGTAGAAAGAGGGAGGTGCTCATGCCGCTCTACAGAGCACTAGTGAGACCTCATTTGGAGTATTGTGCGCAGTACTGGAGACCATATCTCCAGAAGGAAATTGATACTTTGGAGAGAGTTCAGAGAAGAGCTACTAAACTAGTACATGGATTGCAGGATAAAACTTACCAGGAAAGATTAAAGGACCTTAACATGTATAGCTTGGAAGAAAGACGAGACAGAGGGGATATGATAGAAACTTTTAAATACATAAAGGGAATCAACAAGGTAAAAGAGGAGAGAATATTTAAAAGAAGAAAAACTGCTACAAGAGGACACAGTTTTAAATTAGAGGGGCAAAGGTTTAAAAGTAATATCAGAAAGTATTACTTTACTGAGAGAGTAGTGGATGCATGGAATAGCCTTCCTGCAGAAGTGGTAGCTGCAAATACAGTGAAGGAGTTTAAGCATGCATGGGATAGGCATAAGGCCATCCTTCATATAAGATAAAGCCAGGGGCTATTCATAGTATTCAGTATATTGGGCAGACTAGATGGGCCAAATGGTTCTTATCTGCCGACACATTCTATGTTTCTATGTTACCCTCTCCACTCTGTCGGGGGGCTCTACTTGTATAAGCGTTTAATAGAACAGGTTCTGTAGAAATCTATGTGGAATCAGTGAATTGGTGTAAAAGAAGTGCGCTCTTTCACTTTATAGTAGGATCTTGGGCCTCTGCACGGTTTTTTATACCTGGAGCTAACATTGTTAGGCTGAGTTCACACTTAAGGTTATTTGGTCAGTTTTGGCCCGTGACTGCCCAAATAAGTGAAGTGTGCAGTGATTCTAAGAGAGACGTCTGTCATCTATATGTCCTACTGACTCACAGTATTGTTTCACTACCACAGCAGACTCCCTATGCGTGTTACTGCAAGGCACAGTGTTCTACACCATATAAAGGCTCTCTGCAGCCAGGAAATAGCCGTTTTTTAACATGATTCACCACGAATAAATTCGGATCGAACCAAATTTTTTTGGAGCATTCGGTGAACCTGCCAAATCGATTTTTTGAGAAATTCGCTCATCTCTAATTATGATAAATGTAAGTTTGAAATGAAAGGGAATGCGTCATCAGAAAATGACCTATTGTTTAAATCATGTTTTACGTTTTTTTTTTGTTATTTTTAGTTTTCCACACAGGTTCCACCAGTCAGAATAGGTGATTTTCAAAGCTTATTTGCTCTCCCCTGAACTCTGCACAGGTCACAGAGCATGCCTAGAAAAATCTCCCATAGAAATCGAGTCAACTCCAGACCATTGCGTCTATGGTCCATGTGGTTGCTGTAAAGCATATCTCTAAAATGCTGTTAAGAACAGCTCAGGCAAGATGGCCGCCCCATAATCATGTTCAGAACATAGAACAAAAATTAATTGTAATCAGAAAATAAAAACAGATTGGAAAAAACGGAAATACCGTATGTCGCTATCCGATTTCAAATGGCAGAATTATTTTTTTATCATTTCACATTTTTATTTTTGACTCTCCTAGATGGCCAAATACAGACAAATGCAAATGAGAAAAAAAAATCTAAAAATATTTGGATCTTTTATTAAGAAAAAGATTTTAAAGGACATTTATTAAGACAGGCGTTTTGTATGCAGGTCTTGATTCCCCTTATGCTGCTGGAGGATGGGCCAAATTTCTGCAGAGGCGCATGCCTCTCCTATATTTGGGGCATCTTTCCGCCGTACTGTGAGACACACTTAAATCTATGGTAGCCTCCTAGTAGCTGTAGACTTTAGTCTTTCTTAACTCCAGAAAACTGGCATTAAGAAAGACAAATGTTGCACATTTTGCTGCACTAATGGCGTGTGAAAAAATGTGCGACCTATATATGCGACAAAAATGGTGTAAATAGGTTAGTAAATTTCCCCTTTGGGTTTATCACCATTAAAGGAGTTCTGCAGGCCATATACTGTATAGACAAATAAGTCACAGGGGCCTGATGAGATACACCCAAAATTATTAAAAGAGCTTAGTGGTGAGCTGGCAAAACCGTTAACAGATTTATTTAACCAATCATTAGTAACAGAAGTCGTCCCGGAAGATTGGAAATTGGCAAATGTCGTGCCCATTCACAAGAAAGGTAGTAGGGAGGAATCGAGCAACTATAGACCAGTGAGTCTGACATCAATAGTAGGCAAATTAATGGAAACCCTATTAAAGGATAGGATTGTGGAACATCTAAAATCCCATGGATTGCAAGATGAAAAACAACATGGGTTTACTTCAGGGAGATCATGTCAAACAAATCTTATAGATTTTTTTGACTGGGTGACTAAAATAATAGACGATGGAGGTGCAGTAGACATCGCATATCTAGATTTTAGTAAGGCTTTTGACACTGTTCCACATAGAAGACTTATCAATAAACTGCAGTCATTGAGCATGGACTCCCATATTGTTGAGTGGATTAGGCAGTGGCTGAGTGACAGACAGCAGAGGGTTGTAGTCAATGGAGAACATTCAAAACAAGGTCATGTTACCAGTGGGGTTCCACAGGGATCTGTACTGGGACCAATTTTGTTTAATATCTTTATAAGTGATATTGCAAAAGGCCTCGATGGTAAGGTTTGTCTTTTTGCCGATGACACAAAGATATGTAACAGGGTTGATGTTCCTCGAGGGAAACGCCAAATGGAAAAGGATTTAGGAAAACTAGAAGAATGGTCAGAACTCTGGCAACTGAAATTTAATGTGGATAAGTGCAAGATAATGCACCTGGGGCGTAAAAACCCAAGGGCAGAATATAGAATATTTGACACAGTCCTGACCTCAGTATCTGAGGAAAGGGATTTAGGAGTAATTATTTCAGAAGACTTAAAGGTGGGAAGACAATGTAATAGGGCAGCACGAAATGCCAGCAGAATGCTTGGATGTATAGGGAGAGGTATATGCAGTAGAAAGAGTGAAGTGCTTATGCCGCTGTACAGAACACTGGTGAGACCTCACTTGGAGTATTGTGCGCAGTACTGGAGGCCATATCTCCAGAAGGATATAGATACTCTAGAAAGAGTTCAGAGAAGAGCTACTAAACTAGTACATGGATTGCAGGATAAAACTTACCAGGAAAGGTTAAAGGACCTTAATATGTATAGCTTGGAAGAAAGAAGAGACAGAGGGGATATGATAGAAACTTTTAAATATATAAAGGGAATCAACTCGGTAAAGGAGGAGAGCATATTTAAAAGAAGAAAAACTACCACAAGAGGACACAGTTTTAAATTAGAGGGGCAAAGGTTTAAAAGTAATATAAGGAAGTATTACTTTACTGAGAGAGTAGTGAATGCATGGAATAGCCTTCCTGCAGAAGTGGTAGCTGCAAATACAGTGAAGGAGTTTAGGCATGCATGGGATAGGCATAAGGCTATCCTTCATATAAGATAGGGCCAGGGACTATTAATAGGATTCAGATATATTGGGCAGACTAGATGGGCCAAATGGTTCTTATCTGCCGACACATTCTATGTTTCTATGTTTGTTATCCTATCGTCAGGATGGGTCATCAATATCTGATCGGCAGGGGTCTGACATGCGGCACCCCTGCCGATCAGCTGTTTGAAGAGGAGACGGCTCTTCATGTGAGCGCTACTTCTTCTTCATTACACTGCCCTTTGTCTCAGAGGTTTCATTGGCGCAGTGTAATGACAAGTACTCGCTCTATTCATGGAGCGAGTACTTTACACTACGCCAACGCTCCACAGGAGACAATGTGTAGTGCAATAAAGAGGAAGCAGTGCTCACATGGAACGCCGTCTCCTCTTCAAACAGCTGATCGGATATTGATGACCTATCCTGAGGATCGGCCATTAATCTATATGGCCTGCACAACCCCTTTAAGCGTAAAGAAATGTATTTATTTTTGACCTGCCTATAGTCTAGATTATTGCAGTGTGTCCATTCAGCACTTATCATCTGAATATCTAAAGGTAAGTCTGTGTTCACATCAGGTTTTGTCTTATGTTTTAACGTTAAATGGAATGCCTCCGTCGGAAGCCATACAGAGTCATCTGTCACCATAGGATTCTTTTTAAAAAAAAAGCGCATCCATTTAACGTACAGTATATGTTTTTCGCTGGACTCTACAGAATGGAAAAGCTTTTGCATCCTTTTTTTTCTCAACTTACCGGTATATTTTAAACATGGGACAAAAACGTGATGTGAACACAGCCTTATCCCTTTCCAGCTCCAGCTGGTGTATAACAATCACTCTCACCATCCATTACTTAGCGCATATTTAGTCTCATGGTTACAATACCTTTGCAGTTACATTAAACTTGTGTTCATCTCAGTCTTGGGGCTCGTTCACACAACTGTATGTCTTTTTCAGTGTTTTGCAGGCCGTTTTTCCCGGATTTATTTTTTTCAGTAGTGTTTCCGGTTCCATTCCATTTTTCCGTTCCGTTTTTCCATATGGCATATACAGTATACAGTAATTACATAGAAAACATTGGGCTGGGCATAAAATTTTCAATAGATGGTTCTGCAAAAACGGAACGGATACGGAAGACATATGGAGAACATTCCGTATGTGTTCCGTTTTTTTTGCGGACCCATTGACTTGAATGGAGCCATGGACGTGATTTGCGGACAATAATAGGACATGTTCTATCTTTCAACGGAACGGAAAAACTAAATTACGGAAACGGAATGCATACGGAATACATTCCGTTTTATTTGCAGAACAATTGAGATGAATGGTTCCGTATATAGACCATATATGGAACGCTAAAAACGGCCTGTATACGGAACGCAAAAAACATTCGTTTGAACGAGCCCTTATACTTATGTCACCATGGGAAGTAAATGGGGAAAATTATATCGAAAAATTTATTTTTTTGTTATCCAAGGGAATACAAAAACTCTACATTTAGTTTTGCACTAAATAATATTTTTAATATAATATCAGTAAAAGTTTATAAATATTTGAGCAGCACAAATGGTTGCTCTAAGTCAATAATATTTGTGTACAGAAATTGTGGAAATTTAGGTTGAAGAACAGGATGTTAACGATTCCATGTAGTAGTCAATGTCAACTCTATAGAGACTCAAAGGTCCACATTGTGCCATATGACACACTTGTATGTGGATAGAAAGCAGCATGTCTTCTCAATACCAAAAAAGGGTGCCAAGGGCAGTTCAGATTTTACTTACCAATTTGTGCCCAACTGGCGACCAAGATATGTGCTGGATGTTATGAGGTAGTTCATTTGTGCTTAGAAATACTCTGCAAAATACATTAAATTGTGTCACTGTCAAATATAGAAATATAGAATATTACTAGAGAGTAAGAAGACATCAATGCTGACCTATTTTCTATATCATAAATGCGGTATGTTGCCGTATACGAGTATCTCCATTGCTGAAAAGACATTATAAGGAAACCATAATTATTATATGTCAGTAATAACTTTACTACTACATTACAAAGAGGAAAGACACATTTATTTAGGGTTATTGTACTGCACTTCTCCAATTACATTTCTTTTTAAGACTTATTGTCTCTCCAAGACTAGGAACTCCTTTTCAGCCAGCACCAAGCTCCCTTCTCCTCCACTTTCAATCCCTGTTGGATCGAAAGTGTGACATGGACCCGGAAAGTCAGTGACTTGGCGAGACTTTTTTTTTAAACTCTTACACCCTGTTTTGTCATCTGAAAAGGGGTTCTCAGTCTCTGAGAACTCCCTTGAATCAGCTTCTAAAAGATTTCCCTTATTTAGGGTTGATCTCCCATCCCCACACAAATAATACAAACCTGGGAGAAAGTCTTAATGCATTTTCCCTTTATAGCAGTGACACCTAACACATTTACCATGGAAAACCCCTAAAAGTTCTTTTCATCTTGTTGACCGCTACCTCAAAAAAGCCTAGAGTGGGCAATACATTCATCATTCTCATCTAGTGCTACAGACTGGAGGAAATTTGTTCACTACATTGCCCTTCTACTGAGAAATTTTGGGCATGCTGATCATTTAGCCATCCCTACTGTTAGTATGAAAGCCCTTCATGCTGGTATCTTCTTTGATGCTCCAGACCAGGTTCCACAGACCATTGGAGATACATCTTAGATCAGGTAAATTGCATTGTATTTGGATGAAGCTTATGTCTGCAATCCAATTGATTATTCTATGTAGAACACCAACACATTTCAAAGAGTCCAACCAAAAATGACTTTCAGTTATGGAGGATGCATTCGGTCAATTGCAATGGCTGCATTTTAGGATCCATATTACAGAAGCAACACCTGGGATTTATGAACCTTGTCTGAACTTAGATCACCATAGAACATTATGTTAACACACTACATTCACATCTCTGTTGCAGATTCCATCAAATTTACCAGGGCAGCATTTCCTGTGAAATTATGGACCCGATGGTAAAACCCATTATAAATCACCATTGTTTTCAGTCATATGATGGATCAGGGGCGTAACTACCATAGTGGCGGACCATGCGACTGTTATGGGGCCCTGGGCAAGATGGGGCCCAGTTGGGATCACCCCCTCTTCTACTGGGGGGGGGGGAAGGGGAACTTGGTCAGGACTCTACCCTCTAAAGGAAGAACTTTTAGCAAATGAGGCAGTGGAAAAATGGCCCACGGGTCATTGAAAAGGGTTTAGGCAGAAACCCTTCTGTCGTGTGCGGGGGGGCCTGGTTTAATCCTTGCTATGGGGCCCTTACTTTTCTATGTACGCCACTGTGATCTATCACATCACTGAATTCTTTTTTTTAAGAACCTATGACAGAAGAGAAAAAAAAACTGAATTCTTAACCCAGGTGTGGATCCAGCCTAAGTTGGGCCATGAGAGGTCTGTAGGCAGCCTAAGTGAAATATGGCAGAAGACCACATTAGACGAAGTCTATGAGCTTGTACTACTACCAATTTATTGAAGCTAAGGGCTACAGCTTATTAGTGAACACTAGGTCTGTCAGAGACTTCAGCCATTGTAAATCTTTGACACAGCATCCTACAGTAATTTTGATAACAGACAGTAGATGAAAGTTATTAAACCAGATGATTTTGGTGAGATTGACTGACAATCAAAGGTATATAGGGGCGGGGGGGGGGGGGGGGCTCATGATTCTTCGTCAATGTCAGATTAGGGAAAAAGAATCAGGCATATTGGATTTCAACACCCCTGATCATTTATCTGTCAGCTATATTTCCCTTTCCCAATTAAAAAAATATGAGCAGTCAACAAACGTGGTGGTGTTGGGAAAAATATCGACCATTGACGTTAGTACCTTCAATAAGTGCTGTCAAAGGAATAATAAAAAAATTTGGGATAATTTTCCACTGGATTGGTTCAGTATTACACACGTCACTTGAATCGTGGGCCATATACACACGCAACTATACAAGTGTTAACAACACATTTCAATTACATTAGTTGAGAACATCTCTGGCTAAACTCCTGTAAGGACTCCACCTATGCTCTGCTGACAGCAAATCCATTGTGGGCCAGAGGTTACTCCTCTCATAAAATGCATCACAGACCTACATGACACACGCTGAGATGAGGTCATTTCACCTTTCTGTACTTTTTATGTGGAACTATTTTATTACAAATTTTAGAGGTAACCAACTCTTTCCCTGAGTTTGTAGACTTAGATTTATGCTAACTTTAATTTACATGTGTATATTAGCTGTGATTGAAAACTGTTGAGTAACATTGTATTGTCTGCAACACACACACTGGCTCACACTTATTCACATAGTCTAACAGAAATATTGTACGCAATGTCACCTGCACTCCAAGTATTAAGTGGTGCCAGGCGGAGGGATTGTGAGGCCAAACAATCAAAATAGAATATACCACGGCACTCAGTGGTAGCTTGCCTCAATAAATTCTCTTTATTTTACAGACAATCCAGTTAGGCCCAGGATATTGCAGATACCGTATTTTTCGCCCCATAAGACGCACTTTTTCCCCCCCAAAAGTGGGGGGAAATGCCCCTGCCTCTTATAGGGCGAATGCTGCCATTTTACATCGCAGATTGCGATGTATCAGCGGGGAGGAAGGAGGGGCTGGAGTTCGGGAACTTGCGGCGGGGCCCGGTGCAGTCACTGTACTCTTACACCGGGCCCCGCCGCTCACAGCAGTATTTCTAGTAATCACTAATCTGGTAACAGTAATCCTTAACCTCTTAATAAATTTAACTAAAGTTGCACTCTCCCCTGTATCAGCACTTACTAACAAGCATCTGGATCAGGCAGAGTGTCTGGCAGCGTTACATCACTCACTGACGTCGCGCGCCTGCTCCTCCCACTTTATGAACAAAGCAGGTGGAGCAGGCGCGCGACGTCAGTGAGTGACGTATCGCTGCCAGCCGCTCTGCCTGGTCCGGATGCTTGTTAGTAAGTGCTGATACAGGGGAGAGTGCAACTTTAGTTAAATTTATTAAGAGGTTAAGGATTACTGTTACTAGAGTAGTGATTACTAGAAATACAGCTGTGAGCGGCGGGGGGACACTGTTATGGGGGGGGGGGGTCTGTGGATGACACATATATAGCACTGTCATCCACAGATCTCCCCCATAACAGTGTCATCCACAGATCCTCCACCCCATAATAGTGCCATCTACAGATCCCCCACCCCATAATAGTGCCATCCACAGATCCCCCACCCCATAACAGTGCCATTCACAGATCCTCCACCCCATAATAGTGCCATCCACAGATCCCCCACCCCATAACAGTGCCATCCACAGATCCTCCACCCCATAATAGTGCCATCTACAGATCCCCCACCCCATAATAGTGCCATCCACAGATCCCCCACCCCATAACAGTGCCATCCACAGATCCTCCACCCCATAATAGTGCCATCCACAGATCCCCCACCCCATAACAGTGCCATCCACAGATCCTCCACCCCATAACAGTGCCATCCACAGATCCCCCACCCCATAACAGTGCCATTCACAGATGCCCCTCCCCATAAAAGTGCCATCCACAGATGCCCCTCCCCATAAAAGTGCCAACGACAGATCCCCCCATTGCCATCCACAGATCCCCCACATAACAGTGCCATCCACAGATCCCCCCATAACAGCGCCATCCACAGATCCCCCAATAACAGCGCCATCCACAGATCCCCCCATAACAGCTCCATGCACAGATCCCCTCCATAACAGTGCGTCATCCACAGATGCCCCATAATAGTGTCATGCACAGACCACCATTAGTTCAAAACCCACCAAAAGCACACCTTTTGGGGAATTTTTTTTTTTTTTCTTATTTTCCTCCTCAAAAACGTAGGTGCGTCTTATGGGCCGGTGTGTCTTATAGGGCGAAAAATACGGTAATAATAGTATGTAGCCACTCATGAATAAAGGATGTTTCAGTCTTAGACGACCTTCCTCGGCAACATGAGTCTGTGGATAGAGTGAAGAAGTCATGGAAATACTGGTCCATCTTCTATTTTGACTGTCTAAAAGCAAGACAGTATAAACTTAGACAGAAAGTCTTAAAGGGGATGCCTACCTTTTACTAAGTGATGGCCTATCCTCCAGACAGGCCATCATGGCTGGAAATCGGTGCCAGGGTTACACAGTATCATCCACCTCGTAGTAGAGGGAGCTCATTACTACAGCCCTGCTCTCACTGAAGTCAAGCTTCACAGTTAACAGAGATGTGTAGTTGTGGAGCTAACACCCAAACAGCTTATCGGTGGGAGTGTGGGGTGCCAGACACCCACTAATCAGCTAGTGATGGCTTATCCTGAGGATAGGCCATTAGTAAAAGCTGGACAATCACTGTTAAGTGCACTAGAATTATCACTTTGGTTGATAAATCTGGTGACATATAGACTGTCTAGTCTTACTTTAAATCACCTATTTGTTGGTTTAGTTTACCAAAAAATGCACCAGAATTTCTACCCTTTTTGGTGCACAGTGCCATATGTATGCCCCAGCTTTTTCCCATAAACATAGAAACATAGAATGTGTCGGCAGATAAGAACCATTTGGCCCATCTAGTCTGCCCAATATACTGGATAGGCCCTGGCCCTATCTTATATGAAGGATGGCCTTATGCCTATCCCATGCATGCTTAAACTCCTTCACCGTATTTGCAGCTACCACTTCTGCAGGAAGGCTATTCCATGCAACCACTACTCTCTCAGTAAAGTAATACTTCCTGATATTACTTTTAAACCTTTGCCCCTCTAATTTAAAACTATGTCCTCTTGTAGCAGTTTTTCTTCTTTTAAATATTCTCTCCTCTTTTACCTTGTTGATTCCCTTCATTTATTTAAAAGTTTCTATCATATCCCCTCTGTCTCGTCTTTCTTCCAAGCTATACATGTTAAGGTCCTTTAATCTTTCCTGGTAAGTTTTATCCTGCAATCCATGTACCAGTTTAGTAGCTCTTCTCTGAACTCTCTCCAAAGTATCAATATCCTTCTGGAGAAATGCTCTCCAGTACTGAGCACAATACTCCAAATGAAGTCTCACTAGTGCTCTGTAGAGCGGCATGAGCATCTCCCTCTTTCTACTGGTAATTCCTCTCCCTATACACCCAAGCATTCTGCTAGCATTTCCTGCTGCTCTATGACATTGTCTGCCTACCTTTAAGTCTTCTGAAATAATGACCCCTAAATCCCTTTCCTCAGATACTGAGGTTAGGACTGTATCACTGATTTTATATTCTGCTCTTTGGTTTTTACGCCCTAGGTGCATTATCTTACACTTATCAACATTAAATTTTAGTTGCCAGATTTTTGACCATTCCTTTAGTTTTCCGAAATCCTTTTCCATTTGGTGTATCCCTCCAGGATACATTTGGTGTATCCCTCCAGGAACACACCTTACCATCGAGGCCTTCTGCAATTTCGCTGATAAAGATATTAAACAATATGGGTCCCAGAACAGATCCCTGAGGTACCCCACTAGTAACAAGACCTTGGTCTGAATATACTCCATTGACTACAACCCTCTGTTGCCTATCCCTCAGCCACTGCCTAATCCATTCAACAATATGGGAGTCCAAGCCCAAAGACTGCAATTTATTGATAATCCTTCTATGTGGGACAGTATCAAAAGCCTTACTAAAGTCTAGATAAGCGATGTCTACTGCACCTCCTCCATCTATTATTTTAGTCACCCAATCAAAAAAATCTATAAGATTAGTTTGACATGATCTCCCTGAAGTAAACCCATGCTGTTTTTCATCTTTCAATCCATGGGATTTTAGATGTTCTACAATCCTCTCCTTAAGTATGGTTTCCATTAATTTCCCCACTATTGATGTCAGGCTTACTGGCCTATAGTTGCCCGATTCCTCCCTACTACCTTTCTTGTGAATGGGCATAACATTTGCTAATTTCCAATCTTCTGGGACGACTCCTGTTGCCAGTGATTGGTTAAATAAATCTGTTAATGGTTTTGCTAGTTCACCGCTGAGCTCTTTTAATAGCTTTGGGTGTATTCCATCAGGCCCCTGTGACTTATTTGTATTAATTTTAGACAGCTGACTTAGAACCTCTTCCTCTGTAAAGACACATGCATCAAAAGATTCATTAGTCTTCTTTCCTAACTGAGGTCCTTTTCCTTCATTTTCCTTTGTAATAACTGAACAGAAGTATTCATTGAGGCAGTCAGCTAGTTCTTTATCTTCTTCCATATACCTTCCTTCTTTTGTTTTTAATTTGGTAATTCCTTATTTTAGTTTCCTTTTTTCATTTATGTATCTGAAGAATGCCTTATCGCCTTTTTACCCTGACTGAGCTAATTTCTCTTCTGCCTATGCTTTAGAAGCTGTTATAACTTGTTTGGCCTCTCTCTGCCTAATCTTATAAATTTGCCTGTCATCCTCGTTTTTTTTTTTATATATAATTCCTAAATGCTATCTTTTTGTTTTTAATGATTTTGGCCACTTCTGCTGAGTACCACAGTGGTCTCTTCCTTTTTTTGCTTTTACCGACAAGCCTAATGCAATTTTCTATTGCCTTCAATAGTGCCACTTTTAAGTAGTCCCATTTCTCCTGGACTCCAATGAAACTGTTCCAATCTGATAGGGACTCGCATACCACTAATCTAATTTTAGAAAAGTCAGTTTTTCAAGAATCTTTTTGTGTGGTGCGACTCAGTCACTGTACTTATAGTAAACCACACTGACTGGTGATCACTAGATCCCAAGCTTTCCCCTACAGTAATATCATATACCAAATTCCCATTTGTGAATACTGAATCTAAAATGGCCTCCTTCCGGGTTGGCTCCTCAACTACTTGCTGTAGAGATAATCCCAGTAGGGAATTTAGAATATCTGTACTCCTGGCAGAACTAACTATTTTGGTTTTCCAGTTTACATCAGGAAGATTGAAGTCTCCCATAATGATAACTTCCCCCTTCAATGTCATTTTAGCTATTTCCTCAACTAGTAGATCATCTAATTCTTTGACTTGGCTAGGTGGTCTATATATCACACCTACACGAGTTACCTGATGATTATCAAGCTGCAAGGTAACCCAAACTGACTCTAAATTGTTCTCGCTAACTTGTATCAAATAAGATTTTATGCTATCTTTCACATACAGGGCCACCCCTCCCCCTTCTTGCCTTCTCTGTCTTTCCTGTATAGAGAGAACCCTGGTATTGTTATATCCCAGTCATTACTCCCCTTGAACCACGTCTCAGTAACAGCCACTACATCTATATTCTCAGATGCCATTATAGCCTCAAGTTCATTGATCTTATTCCCTAAACTGCGAGCATTTCTAGACAAGAATCTGAGCTTTTCATTTCTTAACCTTTGTGCTACTGGCATCTTCTGGCATTGTTCCGGGGGGCAGTTGGACTGCTGGATTATCACTCTTTTGCCCCCCTTTCCTAGTTTAAATGCTCCTTAGCAAATACTTGGAACTGTTCACCGAGGACATTCGTTCCCTTGAGAGAAAGATGCAAACCATCTTTCTTGCACAGTTCTTTTCCATTCCAACAAGAGCTAACATGAGACACAAAGCCAAACCCTTGGTTCAGACACCATTCACCAAGCCATACATTGAATTTCTTAATGCGCATCTTCCTGTCATGCTGAAGGTTATGCACAGGCAAAACTGCAGAGAATGAAACAGTTGATGCAACCTCCCGTATATCCTTTCCAAGTGTGTGAAAAGCTTCTTTCACCTTTGAAACCTCATTGCAAGTCAGATCGTTTGTCCCAAGATGGACAATAACATCCACTTCCCTTTCCTGCTTTGCTTGCCTAAAAATATTAAAGATCCGTCGTCTATCCCTGCTAGCGGTAGCACCAGGGAGACATCTCACAACACCATTCTCCCTAAACTTCACACCTCTTATGATGGAATCGCCCACCAACAGCTGCTTACTATCAATCCTCACCTTCTCCTTTTTGTCTTTGGCTGCAGTCTTGCATACTTTTGGCATGGGAGATGATTGATAGTGCTTGAGCCATCCTCCATGTTGCTCTTGGACTTTGAAAGTGCTGCAAATGAATTATGGAGAGCCACAAACTGTGGGACATGTCTTCTATCCACAACTCTCAGTCTACCAGAACCTACAGTAACCCATCTTCCATTTCTAGGGGGCCACACAACTTTCCATTATGCCATTCCCCTTGGCAGACGAGTCACAAAAAGTGTCTAAAAGTGTTGCAAAAACAAATGCACCAGTTTTTAGTGCAAGTTGTGCCAAAATTCTGGCACACATTGATTAGTAAATCACTTCCATTGTGGGCAAGAGTGGACTTGCATTAAGTTCATGTGACTCTTACCAATTACTATACCCATGACACTTGGTTTGGGTTATTAATTTTCATAACGCTTGCAGAATTGTAAACAAATTATATACTTGCTGGACATTTCTCCCTTTGCATTGTCCCTTAATATTCATTTTTCATGTTTTTGCTGGCTCTACACTTAGATATTAAGGATTGTTATAAATTACTCTCGCCATGGGCTCCTGAAGCCCTGGATTAATTCCAGAATGATTAGTCCACTGCTGATCATTCACTATAGGAGCTAACCAAAAGTCATTTTGCTATTGTCATTTGTTAGAAGCCACATGTTTTTTTTGCCCTGCACTTAGTTGGCCGCCATTTATGTGCTCAAGTCCAAGATATAACATCTTGTAAAGACTATGAACATAGTCTCTAAAAATTTATCTCTGAAAAAGAGAGGTTAATTGCAGCTAGTGTTGAGTGAAGCGAAGCAATCAAAGTGGAATTCGGTCCAAAGTTAAGGAAAACCTTGATTTGCAACAAATCCAAATTTCCTCACGCGTCGTTGTAATAAATCAGGTTTTCCTAAAATGACGGCTGCACTGTTACAAAGGGAAACTAAGTGTAGAGGAGACAAGCCCGATAACGCAAGATCACCCATAATGCTGTGCAGCCAGCAAATCCACAGATAGCCATCCCCTGTGATGACACAGCCCTATAAAACTCTTATCCTACGTGGTCTCCACCATTGTCCTGTGAGCTGAGCATAGGGAGGTGCCATGGCAAGCGTTCATGCACTAGGGACAGTGTTGCTAAAAATGATTAATAGAAGAATATTGGAGAAGGGAGAGTCAGCAAGATGCAAAGAGAGGAGGAGCTGGATGTTCCTGATGACATAGTCTCATCGATATTAAATGTGGAAAAGGAGGAAAAGCAGATGGCAGAAGAAGGACTCCCACCTGTAGGGCAGGAGAGCACTGGGGTTGGAAAAGTGGGTACAGCCCCTGTTTAAAGGTGCATTAAATGTGCCATGCGGCCATTGACAATGAATACCAACTACATAGTGTGGTCTTCACTATTAAATGAAAGGCAGCTGTGGGCTAATTGGCCACACGGTTCTTCACCGCAGCATGGCTGAAAACCGCCCGCAGCACTGCCACTCCGTGTGGCCATACACTAAGGTAAAATGGCCTGGGTATACCTGATTTATAACAATTTGTGACAAATTAATTCGTAACTAGGGATAAGCGAACCCGGGTTCGGGTTCGGTGTTCGGCACTTTCTTGGCGCTTTTTGAAAGGCTGCAAAGCAGCCAATCATCAAGCGTCATACTACTTGCCCCAAGAGGCCATCACAGCCATGCCTACTATTGGCATGGCTGTGATTGGCCAGTGCAGCATGTGACCCAGCCTCTATTTAAGCTGGAGTCACGTAGCGCCGCACGTCACTCTGCTATGATCAGTATAGGGAGAGGCTGCAGCTGCGACGTTAGGGCGAGATTAGGCAGATTAACTCCTCCAAAAGACTTCATTCTGTGATCGATCTGCAGCTGTGGATCATTGAAGTGCTATTATTGACTTGCTCACTTTTTTGAGGCTGCCCAGAGCGTTTTTAGATCACTTTTTTTCTGGGGTGATCGGCGGCCATTTTGTGACTTGTGGTGCGCCAGCACAAGCTATCACCAAGTGTATTTAACCATCGATAGTGTGGTTATTTTGTGCTATATCCTACATCAGCTGCAGGCTGAGCCTGTGTCACCGATGTGCATTTAACCATCAACAGTCTGGTTATTTTTTGGCCATATACTACATCAGCTGCAGGCTGAGCCTGTGTCACCGAAGTGCTTTTAACCATCGACAGTCTGATTATTTTTTGGCCATATACTACATCTGGTGCAGGCTGAGCCTGTGTCACCCAAGTGCATTTAACCATCAACAGTGTGGTTATTTTTTGGCCATATATTACATCAGGGGCAAGTTGAGCCTGTCACCCAGCGCCTAAAAAATAGACCTGACATTTCTATTCAACCAAATCTGTACTGTTTTAGCTAGTCAAGTTATTTGTAGTGACCGTAAAAGCACACTTTTTTTTCTGGGTTGAAAAACCATTCCCAAATTTGCCATTCTCAAAATAACTAGTTTCTGGTATTTGAGGCCTACTTGAAATCTATCCCAAAAAGAATATCTTACATTGAAGCTAGTGATAGTGTCATTCAGAAAAACCTAAGACACACGCTAGCGTGCAGATAGAAGTCTGATTCTGTGATTAAACCTATACCTGTCACACAGCGCAAAAAAAAACAGGCCTTACATCTCTATTTAACCAAATCTCTACTGTTTTAGCTGGTCAAGTTATTTGTACTGACCGTAAAAGCACACTTTTTTTTCTGGGTTGAAAAACCATTCCCAAATTTGCCATTCTCAAAATAACTAGTTTCTGGTATTTGAGGCCTACTTAAAATCTATCCCAAAAAGAATATCTTACATTGAAGCTAGTGATAGTGTCATTCAGAAAAACCTAAGACACACGCTAGCGTGCTGATAGAAATCTGATTCTGTGATTAAACCTATACCTGTCACACAGTGCAAAAAAAAACAGGCCTCACATCTCTATTTAACCAAATCTTTACTGTTTTAGCTGGTCAAGTTATTTGTAGTGACCGTAAAAGCACACTTTTTTTTCTGGGTTGAAAAACCATTCCCAAATTTGCCATTCTCAAAATAACTAGTTTCTGGTATTTGAGGCCTACTAAAATCTATCCCAAAAAGAATATCTTACATTGAAGCTAGTGATAGTGTCATTCAGAAAAACCTAAGACACACGCTAGCGTGCTGATAGAAATCTGATTCTGTGATTAAACCTATACCTGTCACACAGTGCAAAAAAAAACAGGCCTCACATCTCTATTTAACCAAATCTCTACTGTTTTAGCTGGTCAAGTTATTTGTAGTGACCGTAAAAGCACACTTTTTTTTCTGGGTTGAAAAACCATTCCCAAATTTGCCATTCTCAAAATTGTGGTGAACGGGAACAATGAGGAAAACATCTAATAAGGGACGCGGACGTGGACATGGTCGTGGTGGTGTTAGTGGACCCTCTGGTGCTGGGAGAGGACGTGGCCGTTCTGCCACAGCCACACGTCCTAGTGAACCAACTACCTCCGGTCCCAGTAGCCAGCAGAATTTACAGCGATATTTGGTGGGGCCCAATGCCGTTCTAAGGATGGTAAGGCCTGAGCAGGTGCAGGCATTAGTCAATTGGGTGGCCGACAGTGGATCCAGCACGTTCACATTATCTCCCACCCAGTCTTCTGCAGAAAGCGCACAGATGGCGCATGAAAACCAAGCCCATCGGTCTGTCACATCACCCCCATGCATATCAGGGAAACTGTCTGAGCCTCAAGTTATGCAGCAGTCTCTTATGCTGTTTGAAGACTCTGCTGCCAGGGTTTCCCAAGGGCATCCACCTAGCCCTTCCCCAGGGGTGGAAGAGATAGAATGCACTAACGCACAACCACTTATTTTTCCTGCTGATGAGGACATGGGAATACCACCTCAGCACGTCTCTGATGATGACGAAACACAGGTGCCAACTGCTGCGTCTTTCTGCAGTGTGCAGACGGAACAGGAGGTCAGGGATCAAGACTGGGTGGAAGACGATGCAGGAGACGATGAGGTCCTAGACCCCACATGGAATGAAGGTCGTGCCACTGACTTTCACAGTTCGGAGGAAGAGGCAGTGGTGAGACCGAGCCAACAGCGTAGCAAAAGAGGGAGCAGTGGGCAAAATCAGAACACCCGCCGCCAAGAGACTCCGCCTGCTACTGACCGCCGCCATCTGGGACCGAGCACCCCAAAGGCAGCTTCAAGGAGTTCCCTGGCATGGCACTTCTTCAAACAATGTGCTGACGACAAGACCCGAGTGGTTTGCACGCTGTGCCATCAGAGCCTGAAGCGAGGCATTAACGTTCTGAACCTTAGCACAACCTGCATGACCAGGCACCTGCATGCAAAGCATGAACTGCAGTGGAGTAAACACCTTAAAAACAAAGAAGTCACTCAGGCTCCCCCTGCTACCTCTTCTGCTGCTGCTGCCTCGGCCTCTTCTGCTGCTGCCGCCGCCTCGGCCTCTTCCTCCGCCTCTGGAGGAACGTTGGCACCTGCCGCCCAGCAAACATGGGATGTACCACCAACACCACCACCTGCGTCACCAAGCATCTCAACCATGTCACACGGCAGCGTTCAGCTCTCCATCTCACAAACATTTGAGAGAAAGCGTAAATTCCCACCTAGCCACCCTCGATCCCTGGCCCTGAATGCCAGCATTTCTAAACTACTGGCCTATGAAATGCTGTCATTTAGGCTGGTGGACACACACAGCTTCAAACAGCTCATGTCACTTGCTGTCCCACAGTATGTTGTTCCCAGCCGCCACTACTTCTCCAAGAGAGCCGTGCCTTCCCTGCACAAACAAGTGTCCGATAAAATCAAGTGTGCACTGCGCAACGCCATCTGTGGCAAGGTCCACCTAACCACAGATACGTGGACCAGTAAGCACGGCCAGGGACGCTATATCTCCCTAACTGCACACTGGGTAAATGTAGTGGCGGCTGGGCCCCAGGCGGAGAGCTGTTTGGCGCACGTCCTTCCGCCGCCAAGGATCGCAGGGCAACATTCTTTGCCTCCTGTCTCCTCCTCCTCCTACTCAGCTTCCTCCTCCTCTTCTTCCACCTGCTCATCCAGTCAGCCACACACCTTCACCACCAACTTCAGCACAGCACGGGGTAAACGTCAGCAGGCCATTCTGAAACTCATATGTTTGGGGGACAGGCCCCACACCGCACAGGAGTTGTGGCGGGGTATGGAACAACAGACCAACGAGTGGTTGCTGCCGGTGAGCCTCAAGCCCGGCCTGGTGGTATGCGATAATGGGCGAAATCTCGTTGCAGCTCTGGGACTAGCCGGTTTGACGCACATCCCTTGCCTGGTGCATGTGCTGAATTTGGTGGTGCAGAAGTTCATTCGCAACTACCCCGACATGTCAGAGCTGCTGCATAAAGTGCGGGCCGTCTGTTCGCACTTCCGGCGTTCACACCCTGCCGCTGCTCGCCTGTCTGCGCTACAGCGTAACTTCGGCCTTCCCGCTCACCGCCTCATATGCGACGTACCCACCAGGTGGAACTCCACCTTGCATATGCTGGACAGACTGTGCGAGCAACAGCAGGCCATAGTGGAGTTTCAGCTGCAGCACGCACGGGTCAGTCGCACTGCGGATCAGACACACTTCACCACCAATGACTGGGCCTCCATGCGAGACCTGTGTGCCCTGTTGCGCTGTTTCGAGTACTCCACCAACATGGCCAGTGGCGATGACGCCGTTATCAGCGTTACAATACCACTTCTATGTCTCCTTGAGAAAACACTTAGGGCGATGATGGAAGAGGAGGTGGCCCAGGAGGAAGAGGAGGAAGAGGGGTCATTTTTAGCACTTTCAGGCCAGTCTCTTCAAAGTGACTCAGAGGGAGGTTTTTTGCAACACCAGAGGCCAGGTACAAATGTGGCCAGACAGGGCCCACTACTGGAGGACGAGAAGGACGAGGATTAGGAGGAGGTGGAGGAGGATGAGGATGAAGCATGTTCACAGCGGGGTGGCACCCAAAGCAGCTCGGGCCCATCACTGGTGCGTGGCTGGGGGGAAACACAGGACGATGACGATACGCCTCCCACAGAGGACAGCTTGTCCTTACCTCTGGGCAGCCTGGCACACATGAGCGACTACATGCTGCAGTGCCTGCGCAACGACAGCAGAGTTGCCCACATTTTAACGTGTGCGGAATACTGGGTTGCCACCCTGCTGGATCCCCGGTACAAAGACAATGTGCCCACCTTACTTCCTACACTGGAGCGTGATAGGAAGATGCGCGAGTACAAGCGCACGTTGGTAGACGCGCTACTGAGAGCATTCCCAAATGTCACAGGGGAACCAGTGGAAGCCCAAGGCGAAGGCAGAGGAGGAGCAAGAGGTCGCCAACGCAGCTGTGTCACGGCCAGCTCCTCTGAGGGCAGGGTTAGCATGGCAGAGATGTGGAAAAGTTTTGTCACCACGCCACAGCTAACTGCACCACCACCTGATACGGAACGTGTTAGCAGGAGGCAACATTTCACTAACATGGTGGAACAGTACCTGTGCACACCCCTCCACGTACTGACTGATGGTTCGGCCCCATTCAACTTCTGGGTCTCCAAATTGTCCACGTGGCCAGAGCTAGCCTTTTATGCCTTGGAGGTGCTGGCCTGCCCGGCGGCCAGCGTTTTGTCTGAACGTGTATTCAGCACGGCAGGGGGCGTCATTACAGACAAACGCAGCCGCCTGTCTACAGCCAATGTGGACAAGCTGACGTTCATAAAAATGAACCAGCCATGGATCCCTTGTGCAGATTAGATATTAACTACCTCCCCTTAACAATATATTATTCTACTCCAGGGCACTTCCTCATTCAATACTATTTTTAATTTCATTTTACCATTATATTGCGGGGCAACCCAAAGTTGTAATAAACCTCTCCTCTGTCTGGGTGCCGGGGCCTAAATGTGTGACAGTGGCCTGTTCCAGTGGTGGGTGACGTGAAGCCTGATTCTCTGCTATGACATGAAGACTTATTCTGTGCTGACATGAAGCCAGATTCTCTGTTACGCGACCTCTCTCCTCTGCCTGGGTGTCGGGGCCTAAATATGTGACAGTGGCCTGTTCCACTGGTGGGTGACGTGAAGCCTGATTCTTGGCTATGACATGAAGACTGATTCTGCGCTGACATGAAGCCAGATTCTCTGCTATGGCATGAAGAGACTGATTCTCTGCTGACATGAAGCCAGATTCTTTGCTATGGCATGAAGAGACTGATTCTCTGCTGACGTGAAGCCAGATTCTCTGCTATGGGACCTCTGTCCAATTGATATTGGTTCATTTTTATTTTTTTTATTTTTATTTTAATTAATTTCCCTATCCACATTTGTTTGCAGGGGATTTACCTACATGTTGCTGCCTTTTGCAGCCCTCTAGCTCTTTCCTGGGCTGTTTTACAGCCTTTTTAGTGCCCAAAAGTTCGGGTCCCCATTGACTTCAATGGGGTTCGGGTTCGGGACGAAGTTCGGATCGGGTTCGGATCCCGAACCCGAACATTTCCGGGAAGTTCGGCCGAACTTCTCGAACCCGAACATCCAGGTGTTCGCTCAACTCTATTCGTAACGAATCGATGTTCTTGTGGAACTTTGGTGAAGATGTCAAATCAAATTTTTCAAAACTTTGCTCATCTCCAATTGCAGCATCAACACAAGGGATATTTGTAGTTTGTTACTAAAGGCATTATAGGAGCCATATTCCGATATATAAAAAGGCAAGATATTTTCATTCAACAGTTTTTGCAAAACTGCCTCCTTTTTTATGAAACAAACACTCACTCTAAAAATCTCTTGTCTGCAGCAAATATCCCCACATAAAGAAGGGAGTGTCTGCCGTCAATATGAAACTGTATAGGGAAACAACGATCATACTAATGATCGCTCGTCTCCCTTACAGTTTGCATTGTCCTGTGTAAAAGGCCCATTAATCGAACCCAGGGTTTACTCTCACTGGACCCCTACACTCACTGTTCCTAATGTATTTTGGTAAATGAAGCTGGATTTTTCAGTTTAATCCATCTGAGATGTTACTCAATACAATATATCACATAAGTTATTATTTGTCAGTGTCTTATTTAATAATTTATATGTTGAATAATTATTAATTACTGTATATTAATTTATTGGAGATTCTTTTCTGGCAAACGCAAAAATGATAGCTTTAGGTGATATTTTTCCTGGAGTCGTCATCGGTTTCTGGATAAACATCTCCCTCTGGTGTATTATTTTACTAATGCAGTGTTCGTTCCACAGTTGATATATTATTACATTACAGAGGCTTAGGGTACTTTCACACTAGCGTTATTCTGATCTGTTTTATCCTGATGCATTCTGAATGGAGAGCAATCTGTTCAGGATGCATCAGGATGTCTTCAGTTCAGTCTTTTTGCCATTTCAGGACGGAGAAAATACCGCAGCATGCTGCCGTTTTCTCTCCGGCCAAAAAGACTGAACACTTGCGGGAATGCCGGATCGGGCATTAATTTACATTGAAGTGTATTAGTGCCGGATCCGTCATTAAGTGTTCCGGAAAAACTAATCCGGCAATTTTTTTTTATACTGGATCCGTTTTTCCGGATGACACCGGAGAGACGGATACGGCATTTCAATGCATTTGTCAGACAGATCCGCATCCGGATCCGTCTGACAAATGCCATCAGTCGGCATACGTTTTTCCGGGGACGGCATGCAGTTCCAGCAACCGAACTGCCTGCCGGAATCCTCTGCCGCAAGTGTGAAAGTACCCTTAGCTGATTCTTTACTTCACGTTTAGACATTTTAGAATAAACATCAATCTGTCTGTAGCTTGAATAAGAGCCATTGTCCACCAAGCTACGAAACGCCTTTACTCTTCTTATTTTGGTCCAAATTATGGTAGCCAAAGAAGACCCTACTTTAATGAAATTATTCAAGGAGATAATCCCTTCTCTAAAAAAAACAGCCACCCAGATGATCAGCTGATCACCACGGGTCTATCAACCAAGACCCCATACCATATATTTCAAATTAATGAATGGCTATGTAATATAAGGATGCTCTTGGTCCACCAGAGCAATGGTCACTGCTACTTAGAGTGAGGGACCCCCTTTATAGAGTCCATATGCCCTAATGTGGCATATGGATAGAGGTTGCCATAATGAGACTTCTTTAATTTGACTTTAGATATGTCAGCAGATGACATCAGTGTGGGTCTGAGAAGAGCAAATTCTAAGAACATCGGTGGCCAATCACTCAGTAAAACCCCTGAACTATTGGACATCAACACCTGTCTAAGATTTCCATATCTCTGACCCTGAGGCATAGTTAAATTTAGTACCATGTTAGTAGATAGAACATATCAGTCATAATTCGAATTGAGCGAATCAAAGTATCTGAAGTGGACTTTCAGGGAAAGTTAGATTCGCCGCTGTATGAAGCTGAATTTCCTCGTGGTAACGAATCAATCCTGAAATGAGGCACAATCGCAAAGAAATGCATCATGAAGCAAATTTCTTTGTGAAATTAGGCGAAGCAGCCGAATCAAAGTTTTCATAGCTTCGCTTAACACTAGTCATAATGCTTAGAAGATACGTTCATTTTCATGTAATGTTATTTAGTAAAATGCAGTTGAAATCAATAGTGCATCTGGAGAAGCCATCTGTTGGGTTGGACTGACCTACCAGAAGACCATAAAACTATAGAATGTGCATTCCTGCAACTACTTCTATTGGTTGAAAGTATCCAAAACAAGAAAAAAAATGTAAGGCCTCATGCACACGACCGTTGAGTGCATCCGCGGCCGTTGTTCCGTTTTCCGTTTTTTTTTTCGCGGACCCATTGACTTTCAATGGGTCCGTGGAAAAATCGGAAAATGCACCGTTTGGCTTCCGCGTCCGTGATCCGTTTTTCCAGTCCGTGAAAAAAATAGGACCTGTCCTATTTTTTTCACGGACAACGGTTCACGGACCCATTCAAGTCAATGGGTCCGTGAAAAATCACGGATGCACACAAGATAGTCATCCGCGTCCGTGATCCGTGTCGGTGATCCGTGTCCGTTTTTCCTATCATTTTCAATGGAAACTTGACTTTTTTTTTCACTTTTCATGTCCGTGGATCCTCTAAAAATCAAGGAAGACCCACGGAAGAAAAAACGATCACGGCTCACGGACCGCAAAAAAAACGGTCTTGTGCATGAGGCCTCATTGTCATGTTCTAGGGGTCAACAGACCCCTGAACATCTATCGAACATACTGAAAAAGACAAGGAAAAAGCCAAAACAAATACATTACTAAACAAGACAAGAGTAAGACAGAACATAACCGGAATAAACCTGGACAAACAGATCAGTAACAGTGGCAGATGAAACACCACTGGACCAAGTGCACCAGTTTGACTTGGTACCTAACCGGGCGTTGTCTAAGTGAACCCCATACTTCACAATACCTCTGACAGTGGGGATAGCCTTTGCTGAGGGTTCACCAAGTCGCTACCTCTTGGGATGGTACTGGTGTACTTGGCCGTCACTTACACTGGCAAGAGCACCAACAGTCCAGATACATACAAAACAGGGACCCAGGAAAACTAACAGAAACCCAGACATAACCGGAAACAGAGGACACTGTTAAGAAACAAGACATATGCTGGAACACAGACAAGATCACAGACATTAAACAGGCAGACGCTTGGACCCCATGCGGAACGGATGCATGGCGGTCACAGACAGGCAAATGACTGGACCCCATGCGGAATGGATGCATAGCGATCACAGAATGAGATGAGCAGACATGACACCAGAACCCACGAGGAATGGGGAGAAAGGTGTTCCCCAGCAGACAAGGCCAGATAACATTGGACATCAAACATACAGACAAGAACCAAGGTGACATCGAGAATTATCAGGCAACCACACAGATCAGGGCAGATGGCAAACACTGAGGCTAGGAGCATAAAGCCTGCACGCAGCCACACTCCCAGGCATGCAGCACACAGGTCTAAAGCCTTATTCAGTCAGTGTTCTGGACAGTGATTTCCAAACACAGGGAAACATTAACCCTACGTGAACACCGAGCAAACAAGTAACTCAGAGCATGCAAACCACAAGGAATACACAGGACACAGTTCACACACAGAAGGTGACAGCCAGCATGCACTACCCAAGCAACCAGCATACACGGGAGTCGTCCCAAAGCCAGTACGCAAAGGTGGAGGCAGCCCACATACACAGCAACACGTGTAAACCGCGAACTGTCCTGTGATCCAAACACAGAGAGTATCCACATTCACAGACCCACGCTCATACACAGAAGGCCGCAGTCAGCATGCAGCCTCAAGCATCGAGCGTTCACAAGACACAGTCTGCAGCCAGTATGCAAGAGCGTATGCAGCCTACACGGCAACCAGTGACACAGTGAACTGCACTGGGACACTCATTTGGAATTTTAAGGTATGCAGCAACTATGCAGACCTATGTTTTGCTATGGTTACAGACTACAAACATGCCCTATGTGTAGTCTGCATTCAAATGAAATATTATTTCGTTGCATTTCCTATCATGCTACCTGTGTAATTTAAATGACCAAAAATATACTGTATATGAACGACAAGTTACCAAGTGGTTATTTAAATCTGACGAGTGATACTGGATAGCAAAAATAATATTACTTTTTTGTAATCACTTTCGAAGGCAGCAAATTTTCTGTCTGGTGATATGAAATAATTTGTCGCATTCACATCGTCCTGTTAAAAGAGGAAGATTAAAAAATATTTGTTAGTTTATTGCATAGATAGATAGATAGATAAATATAGATATGAGAGAGATAGATAGATAGATAGATAGATAGATAGATAGATAGATAGATAGATAGATAGATAGATAGATAGATAGATAGATAGATAGATAGATAGATAGATAGATATAGACAGGCTCGGACTGGCCCACAGGGGTACAGGTCAATCCCCCGGTGGGTCCCTGAGCAAGGTGGGCCCCTAGTCTACTACCTCCTGCACAAGTGGCACATAACAGTAGAGGGATTATACTACATATATCTATCTAGGCAGTATACAACATCTCAAGCAGTCTATGTTCATATTAAAAAATGAGTAGATTATTTAAGAAACTGCCCAGTTTATTATTATAGATACATCAGGTGTCTGAGATGGCTTCTGGGTACAGAGGCAGACCAACCAGTATCCTCTTTTTCGGCGGACCCACCTTCTCGCTGCGGGGAGCCTTGTCCGCTGCTGTGTGAGCAGGTAATATTTGAATGTATTCATACAGTGGGCCCACAACACTGGATATAGATATTAGATAGAGATAGATAGATAGATAGATAGATAGATAGATAGATAATAGCAAAAAAATCCTTTGTGCACTTACAAATGTTGTATTTTTCAGAATTATTGATGTCCTACCAGTGTCCATATTATAAACTAGGACATTTTTGTCTTCATTTTTGTGAATATATTCATTTTCTGCATAAAAAAGAGAAGGCAAATTTCATAGTAAATGCACCAAAAAACAACAACATACGGTTTTAGATGTCTTTCTATATATAGGATGCAATGTTTGAGCAACTCAACTTAGAAAACAAATGTACAGGCATATATGGATGGTACATGCATGGACATCAGGGCACAGCAGCAGTAATATCTTCTCCTGCATATTGGGGGCACCGGTCTGGAGATAGAAGGTGGAACCCACACCTTTCTGACATTGATGGCATATCCTAGCAATATGCCATCAGTGTCTGAGATGGGCAACCTCTTTAAATCACCATAGTAATCTAAGTCCAGTCCAGTAGAACGGCAGTAGGACAAGGAATTGCTTCCGCAATACTATATCTAAAATGAGTCCGTATTGTGGTTTATTATATAAAATTAAGTTAGTGAATTCTAACACTGAAATGAATTTTATAATGTGCCTACAGTTATTTAGTGCGATCTCATTAGTCCTGAATGTGAACTAGGAATGTATAGAGCAGAGGGACTAGGAGGAGATGATGCATTCTTACACCCAAAGAACGTTGACAAAAAAAATGTGTACATCTGTACATTTTCAGATGAGTAAATTGATTCTAAACAAAATTGATTTGTCACAAATTTCACAAAATTCATCTGTCAAACGAATCAAATTTTTTTGCAGTTCGCTTCAGACAAATCATGTCAAAACGGTGCCCATCGCCATTTTCATGTGAATATTGGTGGGGAAAAACAATGAGTAAGAAACAAGATGGAGGATCGCATGATACTGGCAGGAAGTGGGAAGGGGGCTTCACCTGATTGGCTCAAAGGCAGGAAGACAGCTTGATCAGCCAATCAGGGAGCAGTGTGCAGGCAGGTCCTTTTGCTGAGAAAGAAGATTCACCATTGTCTCTTTAGCTTGTGTCCTGGAAGGGTGTTTTGGAGCAGTGTCTGAAAAAAGCTATTACAGACACAAGCCACTAATGTATTACGATAGGGACACTATAAGCATAGTATGGGGAGAGAATAAAAATATATAATTGGGTATATTTTCCAGAATTGCATCAGGGAAAGCCTAGAGAGAGAGTGAGGGACTGGTCACCCACATCTGTGTTTTATACAGCTGCTGGCAACTTATTTTTTCTGTATATGAACAGACAGACAGCTTTTTTTTTAAACCTAAAGTTTCTACAGTTCATAGACTTATTGCCAGCACCCCAATAGCATACATTCTTCTCCAAATGCTGAGCATTTGCACATTTACTTTACCTTTAAAAACCTGTTTAAGTTTGCCACTTGTTACTGGGCATATCAGTGCATTATACCCATGTTACTAAATGTGTTGCACATTACTGCAAGATAATGTATAATTACAACAAATGCAATACTGCAATAATGCCATTTTTATACCCATGTTATTGTCATGGACGTACCAAGACATACGGACGTCCCGGCAACAGTGAGTGGCAACACATGGTTTGATCTGACAGGTTTTCCTTGTGGATCAATAGGCGTCTGTGTTGTTTCTGGTAATGGCACCACCCCTTGCCTCCAGGTGTTGCTAATGTGGTCATTTAACCTTCCTTTTTTATAGTTGCTTCTCCCACAATGCTGTGGGGTTTTTTAGCTTCTGTGCTTGTGGATAGCTTGTGGTTGGATCTTGGCGGAGTTCCTGGTGCTTTCATGGCCCCTTTCGAAGTTAAGTCTTTCTTTTCCCTTTTGTATTTTGTTTGGGTTCTGTGTGTTGCATTTCCCTATTGTTTGTAGTAGGCCTAAAGTAGACTCCTGTTTGTCCTTCCTTTTGGATGAACAGGTAGTCTCGTCCCTGCCATTAGTACCAGAGTCCTATAGGGCTGACAGGTATTCCTGCGTATGAACTCACCTACCTTTGGGGTCTGTTCATACTGGTAGTCAGTCAGGATTTTGGTTAGGGTTTTCACTAGATGTCCATCTTCCTTCCCTAGTTCTCTGGCCTGATTCCCTGTCCCCCCTTCCCTCCTATGCTCGGTGTGGTGTTTCCCTCCCACACCGAAGCGTGACAGTTATTCAACGTATTTTATTTTTACTGCAATAAACATATTGTATTACTGCAAGATACCATATACTGTAGTTCAAAGCCATTTTACTGCAAAAATTGCATTCTTATACCCATGTTAGTGAATGCATTCCTGTATCATATTGCTTACTTCAAAGAAATTTTACTGCAAAAACTGCATTATTACCAAAGTAAATTGTCAATACCATTGTGAAATGTGTTTGTAGAAGGTGAAGGACACTTTATTAATTTTGCTATTACTATTTAATAAGCTGTGTACCAATCCCATGACTTTTCATTTATAGGAAACCCCTGAATCAGTGGAACTTGTAGCCAAACTGATAGCAGTAGGGGAAGTGGTATCAAAAGTGTTACTCAGGGAAAATATAGAGAAGGGAATTGGGAGGGGGTCCCAAGGATCC
This sequence comes from Bufo bufo, assembly GCF_905171765.1. Taxonomy (NCBI): domain Eukaryota; kingdom Metazoa; phylum Chordata; class Amphibia; order Anura; family Bufonidae; genus Bufo; species Bufo bufo. Next base: position 196,776,290 of record NC_053395.1, on the reverse strand, counting down.
CATAATGAGAGAGAAGCATTTCAGTTGCCTCCTCTCTATCTTCGCTGCACCTCTAATAGGGCGCCTCCTTCCACGTGCTATGGAACATACTCAAGATAGTTTTCCCCTGTTGACTTGTGTGAGAACAGTATAATTTGGGCTGTCATGAGGAGGAGGTTCAAGTAAAGGCAGAGCACCTCATGCATAGATGTGGTGGTAGTAGTGGCACTTGTAGCCACGGTAATGGCAGTAGGGGCAGTGGTATCAGCAGTGCACTTGGGGCAATCAGAATCATAAGGTGGGGCCCGCTCAGACTACCCTTCCTCCTACTACCAGCCAGCGATAATGGAATGTATGTCCAGAAAACAAATGTACGTCCCAACAATCCGCTGGTGCGCAAGCTTAACTCCCACTTGGCCAAGTTGATGGTGGTGCAGTCAACGTAAAAGAAGCAATAGTGATTTCCTCATCTCAAACAATTTATTGAAACAAAAGCCAACACCAGTGGTGGGTATACCCCCACAAAAATGTCAGTGTCTCAATAACTTGTCATGTGGTCTTGAGCATCAATTACAGCTTGACAACAATGTCTCATGCTGTTCACAAGTCGACTTACTGTCTGCTGAGGCATGGCAGCCCTTAGGTCATTGAGGTTCTGGGGTACAGAGTTACGAGCCTCCACGGCGACCAAGCTGATCCCACAGAGGCACAATGACTGGATTAATTATGTTATTCAAGTAGTATGGGCTTGTCACTGTACCATTCACAAAGTGTAGGGCAGTTTTGCATTGACTAAACACACCTGCCCACATGGTAACACCACCACCCCCAAAGGCAAACATTGTCTGATGTATAACACTATCTTTGATGTCTCCAACATCGTTGCCGGCCATCATTTCTGCTCAGCGTGAATCAACTTTCATCAGTGAACAGCACTGAGGCCCACTGGTCCCTTGTCCAGCGTAGATGTTCCCTGGCCCATGCAAGACGATGACAGGTACCCTTGCAGGTAGTCTAGCACGCAGACCACGCTGATGTAAATGGTTTAGAATGGTCTGATGTGACACTTGGGTGCCTCTCACCTCCCTTAAATGTGCCTGGAGTTGTGTGGCATTCATCATCCTTTTCCGCAGGGCGTTGTTCAAAACGAAGCGGTCATCAGTGTGGGATGTGGCCAAAGCATATCCACTTCTATGCCTTTCTGTGACTTTTTCAGTCTCTTTGTATCTCTGATACAATTTGCTGATGACATTCTGTGACACTCTAAGCTAAGTGGCCACGTCCGTCTGAGAACATCCTGCTTGAAACCTCGCAATGGCGAGTTACTGTTGATCAATTATTGGGTGTAGTCTTGGTCTCATGATGTCAAAATGTGAACAGCATGATGAGGAGGATTCATGGATCAATCACCTGTTGTGAATTTTTCCGTTAAGCTCCTTGTTAGAGAACAGCAAGTTGTACAAAAAAGTACTGAAACATTGAACAGCTGGACATGTGCATTCAAAGGTTTAGAAAAGGTCACATTAAGTTCACCTGTAAAGGTTAGAGTGCATTTTAGGTTCATCCTCAAATTTCACCCACAAGCCAAATATCCCTAACTTTTTGTAAGTAGTGTATATCATGTCATAAATTTTCCAGAAAGACCCAAAAAGGAGTGTCCCAAATGTAGGCGAGGGAAGGGATGCTCCCAAAAGACTTCCATTATTTTGTAAAGTGTTGGTCAAAATAAGCAATATTTATCTTCTGCCAAAGGACAGATTAAAATTCCATCTTTTGGTCCCCTGCCAGAGAATTTTCCACATGTACTAACTGCCCTAAAACATATGTATTTACTCTGAAAACATCTATAATATAGATTAATAACTACTTAGAGGGAAACTTTTAGAAGGACATGTTCATCTATTTATTAGCACCTAGTTTATTAAACAGAACATCTGTTAATGTCAGAAATCTGCAAAAATAAATTTGAACATAATCCAGGTTTGTAAAAAAATAAATATAAAAAATTACATTTACATTTTACTAAGGTCTCACTGTGTTATTGCCTTCAATCTTTTTATATGAGTGACAGATAAATACATGTGACAGGCAGAGATAGATGAACATAGATAATAGATAGACAGACAGACACAGATAGATAGATAGATAGATAGATAGATAGATAGATAGATAGATAGATAGATAGATAGATAGATACGGTAGATAGATATGACATAGATGAAAGAAAGAAAGAAAGATATGAGATAATAGATAGATAGATACGGTAGATACGATAGATAGATAATAGATAGATAGATAGATAGATAGATAGATAGATAGATACGGTAGATACGATAGATAGATAGATAGATAATAGATAGATAGATAGATAAACAATAATAGTATTTATTACCTGAAATCCACGTGTGATAATATTGCTGGGTGTAAAATGTACTGTTGAACACATCTTCAAATGTAAACGTGCGGAGACCATCTTCTCTCCTTGTAGAACCTAAAAATATATTACAATATGCAGATTCCGGTCATACACATGAATTATATTTTTGATAAGGGAACTTTGTTAATTAAATGAAATGATCCTGATCCTCAGGATAGGTCATCAATATCTGATCAGTGGGGGTCCCTCTCCCGGCACTTCCGCCAATCAGCTTTTAGATGAGGCTGCGACAATCCAGTGAGTGCTGTAGCCTCCTCACAGTTCACCAAGCCCAGCGCCGTACATTGTATAGTGGCCGTGCTTGGTATCGCAGCGCATTCACTTGAATGGGACTGAGCTGTACTGTACTTAGGCCATATGAGCAATGAATGTGACTTTACTAGCCTAAGAAGAGGCTGCGGTGCTCAACGGATCACCACAACCTGTTCAAGCAGCTGATCGGTGGGGATGCTGGGAGTCGGAATCCGCACTGATCAGATATTGATGACCTATTCTTAGGATAAGCCACCAGTATCAAAATCCTGGGCAACCCCTTTAGGATTCATGAATAAAAATCAGGGCAGCGGCAGTGTTACTGGAAGGCAATCATGGTCACATTTATCACGAGATATAATGCCTGATCTAAGAGAAGCCGAGCACTATGGTGACAGAAGCTCTTTAAAGTGGTATTCCCATCTCATTCATTCATGGCTGAGATCAGAATACCTATTGTTTGTGGCATTCCCCCATCCCCCAACCTGGATTTTTTAGTTGTTCTTAGTGTGGTTTCACATCACTTTTTTCCCCATCCGTTTAACGTATACAAAAAAACGTTAAACGGATGCCTCAGACTGATACCATACATTGGCATCCTTCACCATCAGTGATGGTCAGTTCGCAGTGTTCGCCAGCGAACACATGCGGGCTGCCATCTTTAATAAGGTAGACTCACCCGTCTGGCGATGCACATGTAAGCCCTTACCTGTACCTGTGCCGCGGTCTGAAATCAAATGCAGTCACCGGGAGCACGCAGTTCCGAGAACGGCCGCCGGGGGGCCTTTATCGGGCTGTTCTCAGAACTGCCGACTCCCGGTGACTGCATTTGATTTCAGATTGGTTCCCGGCACAGGTAAGGGCTTACCTGTGCATCGCCGGACGGGTGAGTCTACCTTATTAAAGATGGCGGCTCGTATGTGTTCGCTGGCGAACACTGCGAACTGACCATCACTGTTCACCATAGAGTTCCATTGTAAAGAATTTGTATACGTTTTTTACTGGACTCTGCAGGATACAAGAACGTGGTGTGCTGGACTCTGCACCACAAGAATGTGGTGTGCTGCATTTTTGTACAGTTTTTTTCTAATATTTTCTTACATCAAACGTTAACCCACCCTTACAATGACAAAATGTTGGATAAAAGCAGGTTCTAGGCTCAGTTCACACTATTGTTTATAACAGAAGTCCCAGTTCTCTGCCGGATCCGTCGCACAACAGATACATCAGCGCCCGATAGACTCCTTTGACTTATAATGGGATCCTCTGGGTTGTCTCATGGCTTCCATCACTTTGATGGAAAGAGCAGAGGTGCTCATTAAATTTGCCAAGATTGCAAATAGAGGTTCCTCTGATGGCAGAGTGAACCGAGCCGAAAGCCAACATTGCAGATGAGGTAATGCTCCCTCGGCTCTCTCTTCTGATCCTCTCAGACACAGCTGAGCATACATCAGCTGCAAATGGGAGAGGGATAAAAAGCTGCCGCTAGATGCCCCTGGCAGCGGCTTATCTCTACGAGAGCAAAAGATCGGGCATGTTGGCCCGCGTACAAATTTGGCTGAGTTCACATCACTGTTTAGCTTTCCGTTCTTCTGATCTGTCAGTTATGCATAGGATCCGTTTTTTACAGCATCCAGTAAAACAAAACGGATCCTGTTGCATCAGTTTTCACCCATTTGAGCCATTTCCGTTTTAAGTTTTTTAGATGGGAAAAAAAAGTCCTGCATGCAGTACTTTTGTTTCCGTCTAAAATTTTTTTATCTCAGACAGAAATGGTTCAAACGGATGACAACTGATGCAACAGGATCCGTTTTTTTACAGGATACTGTTTTTTTTCCTCTCTCTTTCTTATTCTGATGGATCAGATAAACGGAAAGCTAAACGGTGATGTGAATGCACCCTTAGATGGTCAGTGCATCCTGTCAAAATTGGTGAATTCAGCAAAAATACATCTAAAGTGTGTGGCAGGGGCGGATTGACCATAGACCTTATACAGAAATTTCCTGGTGTGGCGACGCCCAGAGGGCCGCTTGAGCCCTCCTCACGGCCATCCAGTGGAAGTTTTTGGGGATGTATTTTGTGCTGCTGACAGTATTTTGTGATGGACTGTGGTATTTGGCTCTGTTGGGGGTGGTATAATGTGCCACAATATGGTATTGTTGGCCCTGCTTTCTATCAATTTGGACCCGACTACAAAATGGGGCCACTTTTAGTATTTTTTCCAGGGCCACTTTAAGTTCCCAGTCCGCCCCTGGTGTGTGGCCAGGCTTCAGGTAGACAGGATGGGAGCTGCTGCGCATGCGTGCCATTTCAGCGCTCCCACAGTCCACCAGAGGGGCCGGTGCCTTTTCTTATAATGTGCAAGCACGACCACGATTGTAGGGTGGTCGTCACTCCTGGAAACTAGCAGTGTATAGCGTTGGAAAAATCATTTAAACTAGCAAAGGAGGCAATATGGACAAACACGATGCATTAGTAAGCGCCTTGTATTCACTTTCTCCACATGATAAGTGCCACTTGCCGAAGTGAGAGACAACCCCTTTAACATCTCAAATCATTTGAATTTAGGACTATCAAATTATTTTGAAATGTATCAGTTTGCTAAATTCTTGCTTTAGGTAAGACAGGAGAGAAAATAAAAATGGATTGAAATTTTTTTCTTCATTCTCGAGACAAGAACTTAAGAACATAACGTTTCAGATTCTGTGTCTACAAAACAAGTGAAGCAGAATGTGGATTTTATTGTTATTTTTTTTTTACGCCTGAACGTCTTCTGTACAGACACCCTTACAGACTTGTATGACTCCTCAAGAGTTCAATAGCTGTGCTTCAGAAAAAAAAAATTCAAGAAAAAAAAATATTCTTCAGTATCAGGCCTTCATTCTCGTGCGGCATCTCAGACTAACACCAATGGAAATAATTTTATATCTGGCATTTGTTCAATTTTACTATTAGTGGCAATTAATTAAATGTTCCATATTGCTCTTTTTCGTGTGACTGTCCATCAGTAAAGGTGGTGAAAAGGCCCATCTGCTAACTATCAGAAAGTGAAATATTAGGGTTGGCTATGTAAAAAAAAATGATGATATAAAAATGTAGGCACTGGCCATCTGGGTGGCAGGAGTTTTGTTCCTGTCAACTGCAAGGGAACAAACTGCATATGGAATATGTATTCAACTGCAGACATGAAAACAGAAAAACAAGGTTGTGAGTCACTGTATACGGTTCCCGACATCTAAATATGTATTTTTATTTTTTGTATACTGGAATTTTCAGCGTATTTTATTTAGGTTTACACTCAAAAAACTGTATTAAAGAGGTTGTCTGACTTCAGCCAATGGCATTTATCATGTAGAGAAAATGAATACAAGGCACTTACTAATGTATTGTGATTGTCCATATTGCCTCCTTTGCTGGCTTCATTCATTTGCATCACATTATACACGGCTCGTTTCCATGGCTACGACCACCCTGTAATCCAGTAGTAGTGGTCGTGCTTGCACAATATAGGAAAAAGTGCTGGACTATGTGCGGCCTCAGCCACCAGAGAGGCCAGAGCCTTTTCGTGTAGTGTGTAAGCACGACCACCGCTGCTGGATTGCAGGGTGGTCGTAACTCCTGGATACGAGCAGTGTCTAATGTGATGGAAAAATGAATCCAGCCAGCAAAGGAGGCAATATGGACAGTCACAATACATTAGTAAGGGCCTGGTATTAACTTTGTCTACATGATAAATCTCATCTGCTGAAGTGAGACAATCCCTTTAAATAAACACCCAAAAAAACAACATAATCCAGATCTAATTAATTTCTATTGGATTCAAGTTGATGCTACCCCACTGTGGCTTAATCAGCTACTTGTAAGCAACATAATGATGCCTATTGCTGTCCGTCTCCATACTATAAATAAATACAATACAATATTTACTAAATACCAATATCCTTCACATAAAAACGTTTAAAGTGATTGTGTCATGGTATTAACTTATTCCCCTATCCGACCTCTGGGACACCAGACATTCACAAGAATGGGGGTCCTGTTCCCACGAATGAATGGATCGGCAGGTTGAGCATATGTGCTGCCTCTACATTCATTATCAATGGGCAGCATCGGACTGGGATCCCTAGGACCCACCATTAAAATTGATTCAGGGGGCCCATTAAAGCAACATGCAAAGATTATCTGCTCACGAAGCAGCAGGTAGCAACAGGATCCTACAAGATGATTGGGGGGTCCCCTGCAAGGAATTTGAGAAGGAAGGTCCCTGATGAAAGAGGATGTACCTGATGCATGTATAATAATAAACTGGGTAGACTATTAAATAATTACCCATTTTTTTTATATGGACACATAGCCTATGATTGAAATGCGCTACTTAAAGGGGTTGTCCAACAATAAATATTCTACAGTTTTCAAACCAGCTTCTGGGTTCAAAATTTTGCATAGCCACTGAGTTATTCAGTAAAATGTATCTGTATAGCGCCACCTGCTGTTTGCTTTTTTCTTATTTCTTTGTCCTTCTCACTGAGATGGCCGCACATGCTCAGTTTCATCCTTTAAATGCCTCCTGAGCTGTGATAGGGAGAGCTGAGACACGCCCCCTGAGCTGTGATAGGGAGAGCTGAGACACACCCCCTGAGCTGCAGCAGAAAAGACACTCCCCTTGAGCTGTCAGCTTGATATAAATCTAGCAGAGCAATGAATGTGGAGATCTCTGGATCCATGTGAGGTACAGGGCTGGTTCTAGCTTTGTTAGAAAGAGATTGCCATGTACTATATGATCTCTCGTGTACTATATGATCTCTGAGTTTCATTTTTTACATTAGTCATGGGATAACCCCTTTAAGCCCACCGTACTCAGAGTTCCAAGCTTGTCTATGGGACATAGCCGAGTACTGTACTTGGCTAGAAAATGAATGGAGAAAATTTTGTGACTGGAGGGGGGGGGGGGGGGGGGGGAGGGGGGGGGGGTCCCAGAGTTTGGATCCTCCCGCAAACTGTATGCAGAAATTTTGGATATTCAATGCGCAAACTGATTCTCCCATGGTAGCCTATGGACTGACAAATCTGAAAATTAGTAAGTTCCCTCTTCTTCACTCATAAACGAAGAGAAACCTCTTTGAAGCATCTTTTACTGTAGCATACCTCTACTGGTTAGACATGCAAACTAACACGCAGAGCTGAACTACTCTGCCATCTGCGTCACTTTTATCTGGGATCTTCCTAAATCATCTATCCTGATAGTTTTATACTGATTGGCATAGAATACATTTTGATACCTATGCCTCGTGCTGTCTTGCTCACGTTCCCCTTCCTTGAACTTTGATGAGAACGTTCAGTGAGTGTCTCCACAGTAAATATTTGCTTTGAAATGGAGATTTATTTACAGACGGCTTATTCACACTTAATCTGCCTGACAGTTTCCTTTGGCATTACTGGAGACGGTGACCAGTGTCAATAGTGGAGCTGACATGTGTACCGTGCTGAAACTAATAGTCACTGTGGAGGAGAACTATACCTCAGCTGATCCAGGAAAAGAGATAAAAGGCTTTTTAGATTTGTCACCATTCATGCTTGCTTGCCTCCATGCCATGGAAAAAAAGAGAAGCCTGCCGCCTTATAATCTGCTGAAGAGGAGATTATCATGGTTTATTGACCACAGGCCGTCATTATTTCATACAGTTAAGGAGTAGATTGTAATATTATAATTATCAATTTACTGTATAATGCATAACAGAAGTTATACTGGTTCTTGTAATATTATGGAGGTGGAGCACCACACACCGTTGTTGCCGGCGCCAGCTGTCACGGATGTAGTAGGGGAGAACACCAAAAGACAACAAGAAGGAAGGGGAAAGACACTAGGCCTCACCGCTAGTGAAGGAAAAGGGACACCACCCAAAACCCTGCTCCTGGCCCTAACTCCTATCCGTATGGGCACTTCTCGATGGTAGAGATGCCCATACACAGGAACCTAGAAAACCCTTGTGACCCTCGGATGCCCTAAAGATAATCACAAGGCAGAGACAACCCGTTCCTTCCCTGGTGAAGGAACCAGAATCTTGCTGAGGCCTAATAAACAACCGGGGGGGGGGGGGGATACAAAACACAACAAGCGAAACACTTAACTTCTGAGGATGATGGATGAACAGGACTTCAACAAGAACCACACTCCAGCTCTTCCAAAACCAAATGAGGCTATCCAGAGCGAGGAGTGATATGTGAAGTCAGACTAAATAGGGATAGGTAAAGGTCACATGAGCCACACCTGAACAGGAGGTGTGGACATACTAGCAACACACAGACAAAGTGAAACCAAAAGAGGCTGTCAGATCACTAATGTGCAGATAATCTTTCAGACCTTCTAAGACCTGTCACAGGTGTGACGCCAGCAAGGACTTGTAAGTTGTTGCCAAATAGTAGAGAATTGCGGCACACAGCTTCTTTTGTCTGCAGTTTATGACATTTATTAGTGTTACATCACATGGGATTTATGATCCAGTTACATTTCAGAAATTTTTAAGTAGTCACATTCACTAGATTTGGCGACCGGACGTTTCGGCCTGTCAAGGCCTTCTTCAGCGGTCTATTATCTAAGATGAAACAATATGAACTCTATAAGTGACTGGATATATATGCAAAGATATAAATGAAATTGAAAAAGTGCATAATCAACAAACGAATAAAAGCCAAGCAATTAAATCAAGATATATGCATGATCCAAAGGAGAGTATATGGTACCCAATGTATAAAACTGAATAGTATCCAAGTCAGAGGTTATATTATAGCGAATTATAGTATAAATAACCATAGTGAGAAGCTGAACATGGGTTCATGGTAGGGCTTCTGTGGTAAAAGTATAAAGGGAATGGTAATCACCTAAATAGCCGTGTAGGAAAGACTGATAATCATTAGTAATGGTTCATAGGGTAATACACTGGTAGCTGATAACAAAGTAATTTACCATAGTGTGACTCCTTATGTTAAATGGCTCTGGATTACAGGACACATGTCCATGTGCGCGCTGTTTTTAACTGTATGGGTTCCCGGGAGCGCTGGGCACATGATCCGGATGTCATACAACGCCGGCGGCACTGATGTGCGTTCCACCTATGCGTCATCTGGCCCCGGCTTCCGCGCCCAGCGCTCCACGGCTACACACGGAGGAGATTGACTTATGGTTACGTAATGTGGACGTCACGTGACGTAGGTGGCGCTGAAATGCGTTTCACCCAAATGTCACGTGATCCCGAGCGGCTTGCTCTGCGTTCCACTGTGATTTGCAGTAAAAAGAACTAGATTGGGGGGTTGAACTATGTGCTCTGGGTATAGGCAGACAGTGCTTATACCTATATTATTCTTGGTATATATATAGGGGACAAGCCCGAAACGGAAAGAGAACAACAACATTAATAAATTCATGAGGACATGAATGTGTAGACTGACAGATTCTTCGTTTGAACTACCATATCCTGAACTGTAAATAACCTGAATGCATTCCTAATTATGAGGGGGGGGGGGGGGGGGGTGAGTTTGGTAAAAAAAGGGGGGGGGGGGGGGAGCTAGTTCTTGTAGTCTGCTGCAAATTGGCTTGTGCCAGTGAACCAGGGGCGTTTCTACGGTCTCAAAAGATCCGGGGCCCAAGCCCCAATACATATGTGCCATACAAGCTCGCCCTAGGACTAAAGACATATTTTACTTGCTGCATGGACACTATCAAACATACAGCACTATATACCTCTCAGATCCAGTAACTCCCAGATGATGTCTCCTCTGATGTAGACATTTTCTTTCCCCTTCTTCTCCATTCGGGCCAGACAACTTCTTTCAACTGCACCTAGTCTCTGCAGAGTCTACCAGTCATCTTAAGTTCCTCATTTTTCTAATATCATCATCCTCCCCATCCTGCTGCCCCAACAGTATTATTCTGGTGCTGCCCAGAATACTGTGCCTACTGTGCTCCCCAATGCCCCTAAATACTATACCACAGAAATTATACTGCTATACAGATTAGTCCATCTATAGCAGGCATCCTCAAACTGCGGCCCTCCAGCTGTTGCAAAACTACAACTCCCAGCATGCCCGAACAGCCTACAGGTATCAGCCTACAGCAGGGCATTGTGGGAGTTGTAGTTTTACAACAGCTGGAGGGCTGCAGTTTGAGGATGCCTGATCTATAGTAATATAAAAGTCCTACTTATAGCAATAATTCCCTCCCAGAGTGCCCTTCTTAGTAATACTGATAATACCCCCAATAATGATACTACTCCCCAAGAGTGCCCCTGTTAGTGATAGTGCCCTCCATATTGTGCCCAATAATAATGGCCACCATAGTGCACCCAGCAGTAATAAGGCTCTCTATAATATTAACAAGGCCCCCCTGCAGTATTTATCCACCATTATAGTAGTTATAATGTTGGGGGCACCACAGGAGGGCATCTCTGCGCGATGCGCGTGGGTGAGAGATTGGACAAGTGTGCGGTAAAACTACAAGAATACAAATAACATGTATAAGTATTAAGCATAGCATGTACTATAGCATTACATTAACACTGAAGCACATGGTAAAATGGCTGCCTGTACGTGAGATTGCATGTCTAGACATGTCTGCTGGGCAGAACATATAATGTCCCCTATAAGACCCCCAGTGGTTACTGTCTAATGCCCCCTATGCAGCGTCCCACTACGTGTGTGGGGGCACTGCTTAAAAGTACTTTTTGATCTCAACAATTGCACATTGTACAGTATGGTATAACTTTGCATTAATGTATCTTAAAAATCCCTGGTAACAGGCCTATTAGGTGTAATTTATACATCCCACCACTAGATGGGGATAAAGTACAGGTCATATATAGACCTAGGTCAGGCCGAGTGAGGCAGATTAAGAATGGAGTTTAGTTGAGACCAGAGTTCAGATTAGTGGAGACAGGTCAGTGTGGAGATCAGTAAGTAGATACTGAGAGAGTGAAAAGGTGCAGATCCAGCACTTCAGCTCTGAGGAAAAGTTTTAGTCCAGCAAGGGACAAAAGGACAGACTTATATACATCCAAAGGATAAAAGCCACAAGTCAGGCATAAAGGACCTTTGGGATATTCAGGTGAAGGATACCATAGCCTCCGGCAACCTCACCAAAATTGCACTGATATTGAAAATAACCCACTGTTCCCAAAACTAAAAACCTGAAAAGCCTAGAAACAGTGGATTTGCAGAATCAACTCTGTACCATCAAGAAACTGCATTTTTGTACTGCTGCAACCAAAGACATCTAAAGTAAAAGTTGTGAGTTACATTTCACCACTGTCTACCTCATTATTACTACCTTTGGTTGTACCACCATTAACGGTACCGGCGTTATGACAAAAACCATCAAGGTACTCAGCCGCAACAAGCACCCTAAGCACCCCTAACATCAAGGGCACCTCAACCACCATCTTGGCTGATGCTTCCCTACCACAGAGCGTGCCCCGGAGGATTTCATGCTGTCCACCTCAACACTGTGCTGGCAGCCCAGGGAGGCTATCTGCTAACCGTGAGTAAACTGATGAACTGTGTGTTATATCATTTTACCCCTCATCGGTCCACCGTGCACCTCACGTGTTGCCCCTGCGACTGGCTGCACCTATAGTGCCCCTGTAGTTATAGTGCTCCCCTGTAGTTTAATTCCCTCCTGTGGTGCCACCAATAGGTATAATACCCTCCTGTACTGCCCTAGCAGTAAGAAGGCCCTCCTGTGATACCTCTATATAAATAATGCCCTCCTACAGTGCCCCAGTACTAATAATGCTCTCCTGTGGGGCCTCCAATAGGTATAATATCCTTCTGTAGTGCACCAGTAGGTATAATACTTTCCTGTAGTGTCCCGGTAGTAATAATGCCCTCCTGTGGTGCCCTGAATAGGTATAATATCCTCCTGTAGTGCCCTAGTAGTAATAAGAATTTCCTGTGGTGCCCCCAATAGGTATAATATCCTCCTGTAGTGCCCATCTATACTAATAAAAGCCCTGTGTACGTGCTCAGGGCTGTTGTCCGTGCGTGTGTGCCGATTAGTGAAGTGCGCATGCGCAGCGCACAAACCAATCAGCACACACGCAGTGCACAAACCAATCAGCACACTCCACACACACAGTAGAGTGAGTGTGTGCCGATTATATACCATCGGATCGGAGTTTTCTCCAATCCGATGTTATATTTTAACTTGAAGCGTCCCCATCACCATGGGAACGCCTCTATGTTAGAATATACCATCGGATTTGAGTTAGATCGTGAAAACTCAGATCCGACAGTATATTCTAACACAGAGGCGTTCCCATGGTGATGGGGACGCTTCAAGTTAGAATATACTAAGAACTGTGGACATAACGGCCCCCTGCTGCCTGGCAGCACCTGATCTCTTACAGGGGGCTGTGATCCGCACAATTGAGGGGGGGCCGCACTGGCCACCAATGCTTTTAATACTGGGGAGGGGGGGGCCGCACTGGCCACCAATGCTTTTAATACTGGGGAAGGAGGGGGGGGCCGCACTGGCCACCAATGCTTTTAATACTGGGGAGGGAGGGATGGGGGGGCCGCACTGGCCACCAATGCTTTTAATACTGGGAAGGGAGGGGGGTCTGGCACCTGAGGGGTTAATTGTGCGAATCACAGCCCCCTGTAAGAGATCGGGTGCTGCCAGGCAGCAGGGGGCAGTTATGTACACAGTTCTTAGTATATTCTAACTTGAAGCGTCCCCATCACCATGATAGTGAAAACTCAGATCTGAAAAAGCTGTTATGCAGACGGATCCGCACTGAACGGATACCATTGTTTGCATTTATAGGTGCGGATCCGTCTGTGCAGATACCAGACGCATTCGCACCTAGCGCAGGTGTGAAAGTAGCCTAAAATAGGGACTCCTGACTTTACATTGAATGTCAATGGGGGACGGATCCGTTTACAATTGCACCAATATTGTGTCAATGTAAACTGATCCGTCCCCATTGACTTACATTGTAAGTTAGGACGGATCCGTTTGGCTCCACACCGCCAGGCGGACACCAAAACGCACCAGCGGTCTCAGCACCACGTGGCACTGCCAGTTGTCTCAGCCAAGTCAGCGCCAGCTGTTTCAGCCATCAGCTGCAGTCTCAGCACCACCAGTCAGTGCCAGCAGTTCGTGCCAGCCATCTCAGGCACCAGTCACAGTGCCCATAGTCTCAGCACCACCAGTCAGTCCTAGCAGTCAGTGCCAGCTGTATCAGCCACCAGTCACAGTGCCAGTGGTCTAAGCGCCACCAGTCAGTGCCAGCCGTATCAGCCACCAGTCACAGTGACAGAAGTCTCAGCACCACCAGTCAGTGCCAAGCGTATTAGTCACCAGTCAGAGTGACAGTGGTTTCAGCACCACCAGTTAGTGCCAGCTCTATCAGCCACCAGTCACAGTGCCAGTGGTCTCAGCGCCACCAGTCAGTGCCAGCCGCATCAGACACTAGTCACAGTGACAGCAGTCTCAGCACCACGTGGCACTGCCAGTCATCTCAGCCACCAGTAAGTGCCAGCTGTTTCAGCCATCAGCTGCAGTCTCAGCACTACCAGTCCGTGCCAGCCATCTCAGGCACCAATCACAGTGCCCACAGTCTCAGCACCACCAGTCAGTGCCAGCAGTCAGTGCCAGCAGTATCAGCCACCAGTCACAGTGTCAGTGCTCTCAGCACCACCAGTCAGTGCCAGCCGTATCAGCCACCAGTCACAGTGTGAGTGGTCTCAGCACCACCAGTCAGTGACAGCTGTATCAGTCACCAGTCACAGTGCAAGTGGTCTCAGCACTACCAGTCTGCAGTCTCAGCCAAAAGTGAGTGCCAGTGACGCATATTACAGCTACATATAAGTCAGTATTACAGTAAGAGAAAATATTATCTATACTAATAAAAGCCCTGAGTATGTGCTCAGGGCTGGTGTCCGTGCGTGCGTGTGTGCCGATTATAGAAGTGCGCATGCGCAGTGGACGGACACACACACACAGGCCAATCCAGGTTGCAGAGCCGGGTTCGAGGGCACAGCGGCGGGACAGCAGCGCTCAGGGAGGAGGATGCCGGGAGCCGGGCACAGCGGCTTTCAGAGTTATACTCTGCCCGGAGCACACGGGACAGCGCAGCCGTCACAGATCCCGGGGAGCCGTCCACACTGAGAGCCGGCTATCTTACTCATTATGCCGCACTGCGCATGCGCCCGCTTCCCCACACGCGCAGTGCGGCCAGACGCCGCTCCATCGGCACACACTCCACGGACACTACATGTGCAGTATCCTATTGTAATGGCAGCGGGGGGCAGTCACTGTATTGCACCTGCCCCGCTCACTTACTACATGGTGAGGCAGGAGGCCTGGCGGGCGGCCAGGCACTGGTAGCGTAACTCACTAAGTGATGCCCCTGCTCTGCCCACTGCATGAATGAAGCAGTCGGCGCAGGCGCATGACGTATTGAGTTACGCTGCCAGTGCCTGGCCTGCTGCCTCACCATGTAGTAAGTGAAGAAGTGAAGATCGTTATTATTATTACAGTTATTCAAAGTATTACTACTCTGAGCGGGGCCGGTGCAATACAGTGACTGCACCGGGCCCCGCTGCCATCACATTCACACTAAACAGCGACACTGTTATGGGGGGATCTGTGGATGACACATAGCATAAGATGCTATGTGTCATCCACAGATACCCCCATAACAGTGTCAGCCACAGACCCCAATAAGTGTCACCTACAGACCCCAATAAGTGTCAGCCCCAGACCAGCCCCATAACAGTGTCACCCACAGATACCCCCATAACAGTGTCAACCACATATACCCCCATAACAGTGTCAGCCACAGACCCCAATAAGTGTCAGCCACAGACCAGCCCCATAACAGTGTCAGCCACAGCGCCCCCATAAGAGTGCCATCCACAGATCCCCCATAACATTGCCATCCACAGATCCCCCATAACATTGCCATCCACAGATCCCCCCATAACAGTGCCATCCACAGATCCCCATAACAGTGTCATCCACAGATCCCCCCATAACAGTGCCATCCACAGATCCCCCATAACAGTGTCATCCACAGATCCCCCATAACAGTGTCATCCACAGATCCCCCATAACAGTGCCATCCACAGGTCCCCCCATAACAGTGCCATCCACAGATCTCCCATAACAGTGCCATCCACAGATCCCCCCATAACAGTGCCATCCACAGATCCCCCCATAACAGTGTCATCCACAGATCTCCCATAACAGTGCCATCCACAGATCCCCCATAACAGTGTCATCCACAGATCCCCCATAACAGTGCCATCCACAGATCCCCCCATAACAGTGTCATCCACAGATCCCCCCATAACAGTGTCATCCACAGATCCCCCCATAACAGTGTCATCCACAGATCCCCCCATAACAGTGCCATCCACAGATCCCCCCATAACAGTGCCATCCACAGATCCCCCATAACAGTATGGCTTTTCTGTGGTGCCCGGTATAGGTTTAATGCCCTCCTGTAGTGCCCTAGTAGTAATAAGTCCCTCCTGTGGTGCCCCCAATAGTTATAATACCCTCCTGTGGTGTCCCGGTAGTAATAAGGCCTTCCTGTGGTGCCTCAAATAGGTATAATATCCTCCTGTAGTGCCCCAGTAGTAATAAGTCTCTCCTGTTCTGCCCTATAGGTATAATATCCTCCTATAGTGCCCAAGTAGTTATAAGGCCCTCCTGTGGTTCCCCCTATAGTTATAATACCCTCCTATAGTGCCCCACAAGGTATAATGCCCCCTGTAGTTCCAGCAATACTTATAGTGCCAGTTATAATGGCCCCCACATAGTGCCCCCATGTAAAATGACCTCTTCAGTGTCACTGTAGAATTGCAGTGGCCAATATGGCGGAACTGCTCAGACCCCAAACACTGTAGCGTGTTTCTCATTGGGCGAGCAGTCCCATCGCATGTGAACCACAGAAATATCGTGGCAGATATGGAGGAGCTGCTCACGATATTTCTGTGGTTCACATGCGATGGGACTGCTCGCCCAATGAGAAACACGCTACAGTGTTTGGGGTCTGAGCAGTTCCGCCATATTGGCCACTGCAATTCTACAGTGATTTTGTTTTATATGTCTTGAATGTGCCTTCATTTGGCAATTGAACATTCCTTTGCACCTGGAATCCTTCATCACATGGTCTGATATGGGTGGGGCTCACAGTCCTGCTTTGTTCACATTGCACTGGCTGTCCTGCTAGGCATTTGTGTGCAGGCTGGGCTGTGAGCTGGATCACATCACCTTCAGACCGTGTTCACACCATAGTTAGCGTAGTGGTAGGACCCTTTGCCATGCTGAGTGACCGTGACGTGGTGCAATGATGGGCTCCGATATCTTCCTGACAGGAACATATTGGCGGAAGTCTCAGCTTTTAATATCTGCTTGTATGACCAGCTAGTTTAGTCAGTGACATATCCTTTTGGTGCATTTTCTTCAGTGATTTATATGACCTCTTCAGTGTCCCCAGTACTTGCAAAGGCCCCTATAGTTATAATCAATTTCCCAGTGGATCCAGCAGGTATAATGCCAACATTTAGTGCCCATAGCATTCACTAAGCCCCCACTGTGGACAAGATATAAAAAAATACTCACCTGACTTCCCACCGCCGAAGGTTCAAGTTGCAGCCTTCTGGATTCAGACGGGCAGGTTGAAGTCACCGCGGCATCTGTGTCTTGGCGCAGGCGTGAGCGATGACAGGCAGTTGCTTGGCGACCGCCCGCGCCATTCTACAAGCAAGCGGCCACAGTAATTCAACTGTATTGCCGTCCTTAGGTCGGCGAGGCAGTTGTATAGCTACCAGCCGTAACATTCGGGGCCCTGGACAAAACATCAGGGGCTCAAGCCCCGAATGTTTTGACCTAGCGACGCCCTGCAGTGAACTAAACAAAGTTTGTGATTTTAGTACATTCCATCCATGCAGTGTTGGACTGGGGTGCCTAGTAGTGATGAGTGGGAGGTGCCATATTCGATTTCGCGATATTTCGCGAATATTCGATTGAATATTCGTCTTATATTCGTCGAAATCGAATATTCGTCATTATTCCATTTATCGTGAATAATATGCGATTTAATTAATCGCGTATTGCGATTGTTCTTTTGACAGTATAAGGCAACGTTCGACTAATTGGCTATGGCTAGGCTAATATGTGTATTTTACGAATATTCTTAATATTGCTCTAACTTCGTCTTTTAGAATATTCGTAATATTCTAAAAGACGAAGTTAGAGCAATATTACGAATTTTCGTAAAATACACATATAGATTGTAATTTAGCTAATATAGTGCTATAATCCTTTTTTTTTTGTCTAATTTTTTTTGCCTCTTCTGAACTTCAGTTTTGGAAAATATGTACACTATTAAAAAAAATTACTATAGCAGTATATTAGGTAAATTACAATCTATATGTGTATTTTACGAATATTCTTAATATTGCTCTAACTTCGTCTTTTAGAATATTCGTAATATTCTAAAAGACGAAGTTAGAGCAATATTACGAATATTCTAAAAGACGAAGTTAGAGCAATAATATTCCACTTTGGCATACTGCTCCCCGACAAGCGTCCCCGTAACCATGGGAACGCCTGTGGGTTAGAATATACCATCGGATCTGAGTTTTTACGGTCTCAGGGAAAACTCAGATCCGATGGTATTTTCTAACCCACTGGCGTTCCCATGGTGACGGGGACGCTTGTCGGGGAGGTGTATGCTGAAGTTGATTAAATAACGATTTTGTCATGCGGTCGGGCACACGTATTAACCATTACTATTTTTCTGTTGTAATATTCGTGAACTCGAATATTATAACCGAGATTATTGGTTTAGATTAGAATAGGACGAATATTCTAAAATCGAATATACAGCAATATATTCTTTATTTCGAATATTCGTCATATTTGGTCCATCTGAAAACGTGATTCCTTCCAGCTTCAATTCAGTTGCTTGTGGGCCAATGGCTCATTGACCCACAAGCAAGAAGCAGGGAGGAATCCTATATTTTCAGATGAAAAAACAAACAAAAAAAAAAAACTAATATTCGATTTCGCGAATATATAGAACTATACTGACTAGCGTTCCTCTATACCTGGAAGTCATCTCAGCTCTGATCGTGTCTATAATGATAAACTGGGGAGTTTCTTGAATAATCTATCAAGTTTTTCCATGAACATAGGCTGGTTGAGGTGCTGTACATTGAATATATGTATGTAGTACAGTAAGTCTACTGTGTTATGTGCCACTTGTGCAGAGGGTGGAGAACTAGGGGCCCACCTTGCTCACGGGGCCACCAAAGGATTCACCTGCACCCCTGTGGGCCAGTCCGAGCCTGCATCCATTGCAATCATTGCTTGTGCCTGATGCTTCCTCTCTCTTATCTATGACCTCTTCTTCTAGGACATCCTCTTTTAAGTGAGAAGTGATAAATAAGAGGGATGTGACAGTGAAGCAGGATGTGCAGCTCAGAAACTGTGACTATGCTTCTATGTCATCCTGCCAGTTCATTAGTAATTACAGTAAGTGTCTATCATTAGTAATTAAGTGTCACTGTCTGGAAGTCTCTAAAAATGGTGCTCAATCAGCCACAATCATAGGAATTTTTAATTATCAGCAATAAGACATTACGCAATATTTGAAAGGTCGATAAGTACTCCATTACATTCCATTGTCAGCAGCACCCATGTATACACATATCCCATACTATGTTCCTTTAAGAAATCCTTTACAGCTTGGATAGTGCACATGTATATATGGACATACTAAGCTAACACTTGGATAGTGCTCATACATATGTGTACATGCTAGGCTACCGTTAAAGAGAGCTCATGTATATGTGGACATACTAAGCTACCACTTGGAGAGCACTCTTGCATATGTGGACATACTAAGCTACCACTTGGAGAGCACTCTTGCATATGTGGACATACTAAGCTACTACTTGGAGAGCACTCTTGCATATGTGGACATACTAAGCTACTACTTGGAGAGCACTCTTGCATATGTGGACATACTAGGTTACCACTTGGAGAGCACGCTTGCATATGTGGACATACTAAGCTACTACTTGGAGAGCACTCTTGCATATGTGGACATACTAGGTTACCACTTGGAGAGCACTCTTGCATATGTGGACATGCTAGGCTACCGTTAAAGAGAGCTCAGGCATATGTGGACATACTAAGCTCCCACTTGGATATTGCTCATATATATGTGGACATACTAGGCTACCGCTTGGATAGTGCTCATGAATATGTGGACATTTTAGGCTGCCGCTTGGGTAGTGCTCAGGCATATGTGGACATACTAAGCTACCACTTGGATATTGCTCATACATATGTGGACATACTAGGCTACTGCTTGGATAGTGCTCATGCATATGTGCACATACTAGGATACGTCTTGGGTAGTGCTCAGGCATATGTGGACATACTAAGCTACCACTTGGATAGTGCTCATACATATGTGAACATTTTAGGCTACCGCTTACATAGTGCTCTTGCATATGTGCACATACTAGGATACGTCTTGGATAGTGATCATGCATATGTGAACATATTAGGCTACCTGCACATGTTGAGGATTGCACGCCGTTTTTCCATGCAGATTTCTATACAGAAAAATCACTGTGTAATACAGTACCAACAAAGTGAATAAGATCTGACAAATCTCATGAACGCTTTTCTTAGTTTTCCGTGCAGAAATTGACCTGCCGGGCGGATTTAGAAATCTGCAGCATGTCAATTGTCTGTGTGGATTTTTTGTGCGGATTTCCCCTTTGCAATGAAAAGGGTGAGATTAGGGAAAAACCGCACCAAATTCACAAGCAACACATGTGGATTTTGGTGCGGATTTGGTGCAGAAATGCTGTTTTGGACACCGCACCCGTGTACAGGTACCTCTAGGGTATATTCACACAGGAGATTTGTTGCAAACATTTCTGCGATGATCTACACATCTGAATGGGGTTTGCAGAAATCCACGTACATACTGCAGAAACATCTCCATTCATACATATGAATTAATCTTTCGACAACAAATCTTCCGCAGGTCAATCTATCCTTGATCAGTACAAACTCCAAGTAGCGCAGAGCTGTAATGCAGCACCCATAGCATGTGGGCCCTGTAAGAAGGTACATGGAATCATTGCGGATGGAAGGTATGTGTCACCGAGGTTCCTGGCCTCGGTGAAGTAAGAGCCGGTATTTTATGTGTCAGCAGCAGCTATTGCTAATTGACACCGTGAGATTTAACATGGCTTTCATAGCTGACCCGGGACGGCTCTTACTGGGAGTAGTCAAAGTGCTGGGTGGGTGACTACTCCCCATGTTCCAGGTCGGGTTTTTAAAGGCATAAAAACCAGCCAGCACTGCCAGGTGTGGATTTACCTCCCTCTGACAGTGGAGCTCAGGAGTCTGTGTGCTGTGAACTGAGGGCTATGCTGAGATTTGAGGTTTAAGCCAGGCTGGAGGACTCAGGCCCCTCTAAAGGCGACCAGGCCGCCTAAGGACTTGATGAGGCTGAACTGCGAATTAACACCCAGGAGAAAAGGTGACTTTTATTGTCTATGGACTTTTCTTGCGTGTGAACAAACACCAAGCCACTTGCGTTTTGTGATACACCTCAGGGCCGGCCTTTGGGGTGTGCGGGCTGTGCGGCCGCACAGGGCGCCATAGTAACAGGGCCGACAGCTCGCAATGTAATCTGCGGCAGGCGAGGCTGTACTTGTGTTCTCCCTCGGGGCGCCCCCTCCATCTCCCCCTCCCCTGTCTGACCTGCCTGCTGCCAATAAGAAGAGAGACAGGAGAAGGAGGGGAGGGGCTGTGGCCACTGCGCCACCAATGAAGAAAACTGACCTGAAATACAAATACAGGAGGCGGGTGCCGGAATCAAATAGCCGACACCCGACCTCTGTGACAGGGAGCTGCGATCAGCTGCAGTTGAGTTAACCCTTCAGGTGCGGTACCTGAGGGGTTAACTGCCGCTGATCGCAGCTCCCTGTCACAAAGGTCGGGTGCCGGCTATTTGATTCCGGCACCCGCCTCCTGTATTTGTCTAAGAAACGTTGGTGGCACAGTGCGCCCCCCCCCCCAAACACCCCAGTATAAGAAACATAATTGGTGGCTCAGTGCGCCCCCCCCAGTATAAGAAACGTTGGTGGCACAGTGCGCCCCCCCCCAGTATAAGAAACATTGGTGGCTCAGTGGGCAGTGCCAATGAGGGTTAAAAAATAATAAAAAAAAATTAACTCACCTCCTCCAGTTGATCGCGTAGCTGCCGGTCTCCTGTTCTTTCTTCAGGACCTGTGGTGACGTCACTGAGCTCATCACATGACCCATTACCATGGTGATGGATCATGTGATGTATCATGTGATGAGCACAGTGATGTCACCACAGGTCCTTTGACAGGTCATGAAGAAAGAACAGAAGACGATCAATTGGAGGAGGTGAGTTAATTAATCAATGTTTATTATATTGAGGGGGGGCGCACTGCGCCACCAATGTTTATTATATTGAGGGGGGGCGCACTGCGCCACCAATGTTTATTATACTGGGGTGTTGGGGGGGCGCACTGCGCCACCAATGTTTATTATATTGGGGGGGCGCACTGCGCAAATGTTTATTATACTGGGGTGTTGGGGGGGCGCACTGCGCCACCAATGTTTATTATACTGGGGTGTTGGGGGGGCGCACTGCGCCACCAATGTTTATTATACTGGGGTGTTGGGGGGGGCGCACTGCGCCACCAATGTTTATTATACTGGGGTGTTGGGGGGGGGCGCACTGTGCCACCAATGTTTATTATATTGGGGGGGCGCACTGCGCACAACGATGGGTTAGGGAAATTTCACAGCAGAGTGCGCATGCGCTGGGAGCCTCGCCGGCGGTTAGGGTAGGGAAAAATTATGGGCCAGTGCACAGGTGCGGTGATCGGATGGATGTTCTCAGCAGGACACCGGCCGACACTGCGCATGCGCTGGGAGCCTCACCAGCGGTTAGGGTAGGGAAAAAGCACTGGCCCGTACGTAATTTTTCCCTTCCCTAACCGCTGGTGAGGCTCCCGGTGCATGCGCAGTGTCGGCCGGTGTTCAGCTGAGAACATCCATCCGATCACTGCGCCTGCGCACTGGCCCATAGTTTTTCCCTACCCTAACTGCCGGCGAGACTCCTGGCGCATGCGCACTCTGCTGTGAAACTTCCCTAACCTGACGTTGTGCGCCTGCGCGGCGCTGCACACCTCCTCACGTCACGTGCGACCGGAAGTGACGAGGGTAGGGAAATCTCACGAAGTAGGGAAGTATGACATTACACCGGCCTTTGGGGTGTGCGGGCTGGTAACTACTTGGTTGGATAGTCAGCCAGCCTATGCCATGATGCCAGCAACAAGCAGTGTTTTTTTTTTTTTTTTGGGGGGGGGGGGGGTTGGGGCCACAAGGTTAGCTCGCACAGGGCGCCTGGACACCTAAGGCCGGCCCTGATACACCTTATCTGCATTTTGTTATACACCAATGTGTGAATAAACACCGCTGTTTGATTCAAGAACTGTGTACTTTACCTCTATACTGCATCCGCTAGTCCTAACTACCAGAGCGAATCCCCACAGCCCCTACTGTACTGTCCTTTGCTTCTGGTCTCACATGAAGGCACATGTTTTTTTCTCTCCAGTTGGATTAACATGTTTCAATTTGGCCCTTTCCCAAAGTGGTGGTAAATTGGGGACCAAACCCAATCCGGGTATATACAGTACAAGCTATTTGTGGTGCCCCTTCGTCACTTGGAAATTACTATGTGATAAGCTCCCGATGCAGCTGAAATTTACGACAGTGTCCCGAAACTCTGATTGGCACAAGTAATTATGTAAAAACAGCCTTACCCAAACACCAAATTACCCACAATTATACTACAAATCTGAGCAATTATCAATTCTAACATGTTTCTGGAGTCTCTTAAATCATAAATCAATGTCATTGAGCCACTTGCTTCATTCTGCTGAATCCTGGCCAGAAGAGGTCAAGGCAAAGGTTGCAAGATGGCGAGGAACACCAGGAGGTGTTTGGTACTAGTATATTCAGGAGCCACAGTGTGTGGCAACATTACCTTCATGGTCACAGTGTGTGGGTCTATTACACTCGAGGCAACAGTGCGTAGCACTATTATATTCAGGGGGTACTATGTGTTGTGCTTTCATATTTAGGTGTCACAGTCTGTGGTGGAATTATATTCAGGGTGCACAGAGTGGAGCTGTGCTGCAAAAGTGAGGTGCCAAAGACTGGGTACTAAAGTATCCAGAGACAAGATGTTTCTGGAGGAGAAGTCATCATGATGATCTGGACCAGATGGAAAAGAAAGGGTTATAGAATGACTCCAATCAGAGAAGACATCGCCTGTGAGTCACTGAGCGTCACTGTTTATTCTGCCCTGATCAGGTCTGTAGTCACTGCACGGTCTATGTGATCATGGCAGACAAACTAGTTTAGATTCTAACCCGGTAGGTGGAAGTGCACACACATTATTTATTGGAAATTACTCACACACATTAGAATTCATTTTCATGCCATATGAATATACAGTGCATTTGGAATATTGTAATAATTTTACTTGGTTACATTAGTAGGAATAAATTTTGCGTAATGCTGCTCTGAGGGTACCCCAGTCATATAATTTTGTCGTCCCTGTAGTAAAACTGGTGTTTAAGGGGTTGTCCCACAAAAATTATTCTGCCATTTTTAAACCAGCCCCTGGATCTGAATATTTTTGTGATTGCATGTAATTAAAAATGTTATATAGCCGCTGCATTATTCAATAAAATGTATCTGTATAGCGCCACCTGCTGTTTGTTTTTTTCTTATTCCTTTGCCTGGCTCACTGAGATGGCCGCACATGCTCCGTTGCAGCCTTCAAATGCCTTTTCATCTGTGACAGGGAGAGAGCTGCAGCAGAAGGTACACACCCCCTGAGCTGCAGCAGAAGGTACACACCCTCTGAGCTGCCAGATTGATATAAATCTAGCAGGGCAATGAATGGGGAGATCTCTGGATCCATGTGAGGTACAGGGCTGGTTCTAGCTTTGTTAGAAAGAGGTTGTCATGTACTATATGTCGTCTGATTAAAATTTTTCACATTAGTGATGAGATAACCCCTTTAAACATTTTAACCCCACAACTGACTGAAGAGTCTCGCTTATAGGCAGCATTCTGATAATGAGGCAATATATGGAAATGGCTTTTTATGCCTAGCTAGTACCTTCACCTTCATGCACTTAATGCATACTGTTAAATTTGGGGCATTTTACCCTGGGAACACCCCAAACCCACTTAGAAATCCCACTTCTGGGTAAGGTTTACATAAGTTTCACCCATTTTCAGCACAAGACATCCTGAATTTGCCTGGATTGTCTCCGAAAATTAGGAACAATCTCTGTTAGCAACTATGGTAATGAAATATCATGCATGCGTTGATAAGGAATATCTACATTCCAAGCAAGGGGAATGAAAGGGGTTGTCCAATATCATGATCTGGACAACCCACCCTCAGGATAGGTCATCAATATAAAATTGGTGGGGGTCTGAATGGCAGCACCCCTACCTATCAGCTGTTTTTGCAAGTGCTGCATCCTCTCCAATGTTTAACAGCACACCATCTACTTTTAAGGGGACTGAGCTACGCCTAGGCCACGTGACCCTTGAATGTGACGTCACTGGCTTAGGAAGAGGCTGCGGTGCTCAGCGGAGTGCCGCAGCTGCTTGAAACAGCGAATTGGCGGGGGTGCTGGGAGTCAGACCTCCACTGTTCTGATACTAATGACCTATGCTGGTCATCAAAGGTTATCAATATCATGAAACTGGACATCCCCTTTAAAGGGGTTGTCCAATGAACAATATTCTACATTCTTCAAACCAGCACCTGGTTCTGAAGACTTTTGTAATTGCATGTCATTAAAAATTTAGCATAGCCCCTGAGCTACTCAATAAAATGTATCTGTATAGCGCC
The DNA here is from genome assembly GCF_905171765.1 of Bufo bufo. Taxonomy (NCBI): domain Eukaryota; kingdom Metazoa; phylum Chordata; class Amphibia; order Anura; family Bufonidae; genus Bufo; species Bufo bufo. Next base: position 196,750,607 of record NC_053395.1, on the reverse strand, counting down.
ACCTGCTGTTTGGCTGTTTTATTATTTCTCTGTCCTGTTCACTGAGATGGCCGCACATGCTCACTTGTTGTAATAGGGAGAGAGCTGCAGCAGAATGGACACTCCTCATGAGCTGCAGCAGAAAGGACACTCCCCTCGAGCTTCCAGCTTGATATAAATCTAGCAGAGCAATGAATGGGGAGATCTCCAGGTCCATGTGTGGTACAGGGCTGGTTCTAGCTTTGTTAGAAAGAGATTGTCATGTGCTATATGATGTCTGATTTTTACATTAGTGAACCAGTTAACACTGCATTTTTTTTTTAAAGCTACATTTTCAGTTTTTACTAGAAGAGATGAGCAATGTAGAAACCATCGTCTTGGTTTTTGCTTATGACCACAGGCAGCAACATTTCCATGTGTATGACAGCAATAATTTTGCACAGTATGAGGAAGATGAGGAAGACTTGTGGTTACATGATTAAAGACGGTGACTTATATTGCAATATCTATTTATATACTCCACAAAAATATATTTCTGAAGCACTTCCTGCAATACTTAAAGAGGCATTCAACTACCTGAGACGTTTTTTATTTAAAGGGGCAATCAAGTAGGGGGAGATTTATAAAAAAAAACTGGTGTAAAGGAAAACTGTCTTAGTTGGCCATAGCAGCCAATCAGATTCCACCTTTCATTTTCCAAAGGAGCTCTGAAAAATGAAAGGTGGAATCTGATTGGTTGCTATGGCCAACTAAGTCAGTTTTCCTTTACACCAGTTTTGATAAATCTCCCACGCAGTGCCTCATTTATCAATACCAGTAAAACAGTCTTTGTTGGCCGTAGTAACCAATCAGAGCCTAACTTTTTATTTTTCTAGAGCAATTTAAGAAAAGAAAGCTGTGCTGTGATTGGTTGCTATGGGCAACAAAGCCAGTTTTATTGTTAGTCGGTTTTGATAATTGGCCCGTTGTGGGGTTATCCCATAAAAAATATTCTACAGTTTTCAAACCAGCACTTGGATCTTAAGACTTTTCTAATTGCATGTAATAAAAAAATTTGCATAGCCACTGTGTTATTCAATAAAATGTATCTGTATAGCGCCACCTGCAGTTAGTTTCTTTCTTATTACTTCGCCCGGCTCACTGAGATGGCTGCACATGCTCAGTTTCATCCTTCAACTCCCCCTAAGCTGCAGAGAGACGCCCCCCGAACCGTCAGGCAAAGGATAATCTAGCAGAGCAATTGGAGCAATGAATGGGGAGATCTCTGGATCCATGTGAGGTACAGGGCTGGTTCTAGCTTTGTTAGAAAGAGACTGTCACGTACTAGAAGATGTCTGATTTTCATTTTTTACATTAGTCATGAGATAACCCCTTTAACCACCTCCGGACCGCCTAACGCAGATTCGCGTTCCGGAGGTGGCAGCCCTGCGCAGAGTCACGCATATACGCGTCATCTCGCGATGGCCGAGATTTCCTGTGAACGCGCGCACACAGGCGCGCGCGCTCACAGGAACGGAAGGTAAGAGAGTTGATCTCCAGCCTGCCAGCGGCGATCGTTCGCTGGCAGGCTGGAGATGTGTTTTTTTTAACCCCTAACAGGTATATTAGACGCTGTTTTGATAACAGCGTCTAATATACCTGCTACCTGGTCCTCTGGTGGTCCCCTTTGTTTGGATCGACCACCAGAGGACACAGGTAGCTCAGTAAAGTAGCACCAAGCACCACTACACTACACTACACCCCCCCCCGTCACTTATTAACCCCTTATTAGCCCCTGATCACCCCTGATCACCCCATATAGACTCCCTGATCACCCCCCTGTCATTGATTACCCCCCTGTCATTGATTACCCCCCTGTAAAGCTCCATTCAGATGTCCGCAAGATTTTTACGGATCCACTGATAGATGGATCGGATCCGCAAAACGCATCCGGACGTCTGAATGAAGCCTTACAGGGGCGTGATCAATGACTGTGGTGATCACCCCATATAGACTCCCTGATCACCCCCCTGTCATTGATTACCCCCCTGTCATTGATTACCCCCCTGTAAAGCTCCATTCAGACGTCCGCATGATTTTTACGGATGCACTGATAGATGGATCCGATCCGCAAAACGCATCCGGACGTCTGAATGAAGCCTTACAGGGGCATGATCAATGACTGTGGTGATCACCCCCCTGTCATTGATTACCCCCCTGTAAAGCTCCATTCAGACGTCCGCATGATTTTTACGGATGCACTGATAGATGGATCCGATCCGCAAAACGCATCCGGACGTCTGAATGAAGCCTTACAGGGGCATGATCAATGACTGTGGTGATCACCCCATATAGACTCCCTGATCACCCCCCTGTAAAGCTCCATTCAGATGTCCGCATGATTTTTACAGATGCACTGATAGATGGATCCGATCCGCAAAACGCATCCGGACGTCTGAATGAAGCCTTACAGGGGCATGATCAATGACTGTGGTGATCACCCCCCTGTCATTGATTACCCCCCTGTAAAGCTCCATTCAGACGTCCGCATGATTTTTACGGATGCACTGATAGATGGATCCGATCCGCAAAACGCATCCGGACGTCTGAATGAAGCCTTACAGGGGCATGATCAATGACTGTGGTGATCACCCCATATAGACTCCCTGATCACCCCCCTGTAAAGCTCCATTCAGATGTCCGCATGATTTTTACAGATGCACTGATAGATGGATCCGATCCGCAAAACGCATCCGGACGTCTGAATGAAGCCTTACAGGGGCATGATCAATGACTGTGGTGATCACCCCATATAGACTCCCTGATCACCCCCCTGTAAAGCTCCATTCAGATGTCCGCATGATTTTTACGGATGCACTGATAGATGGATCCGATCCGCAAAACGCATCCGGACGTCTGAATGAAGCCTTACAGGGGCATGATCAATGACTGTGGTGATCACCCCATATAGACTCCCTGATCACCCCCCTGTCATTGATCACCCCCCTGTCATTGATCACACCCCTGTCATTGATCACCCCCCTGTCATTGATCACCCCTCTGTCATTGATCACCCCTCTGTAAGGCTCCATTCAGACATTTTTTTGGCCCAAGTTAGCGGAATTTTTTTTTTTTTTTTCTTACAAAGTCTCATATTCCACTAACTTGTGTCAAAAAATTAAATCTCACATGAACTCCCCATACCCCTCACGGAAACCAAATGCGAAAAATTTTTTAGACATTTATATTCCAGACTTCTTCTCACGCTTTAGGGCCCCTAGAATGCCAGGGCAGTATAAATACCCCACATGTGACCCCATTTCGGAAAGAAGACACCCCCAGGTATTCCGTGAGGGGCATATTGAGTCCATGAAAGATTGACATTTTTGTCCCAAGTTAGCGGAAAGGGAGACTTTGTGAGAAAAAAATTAAAAATATCAATTTCCGCTAACTTGTGCCAAAAAAAATTTTTTTCTATGAACTCGCCATGCCCCTCATTGAATACCTTGGGGTGTCTTCTTTCCAAAATGGGGTCACATGTGGGGTATTTATACTGCCCTGGCATTCTAGGGGCCCCAAAGCGTGAGAAGAAGTCTGGTATCCAAATGTCTAAAAATGCCCTCCTAAAAGGAATTTGGGCACCTTTGCGCATCTAGGCTGCAAAAAAGTGTCACACATCTGGTATCGCCGTACTCAGGAGAAGTTGGGGAATGTGTTTTGGGGTGTCATTTTACATATACCCATGCTGGGTGAGAGAAATATCTTGGTCAAATGCCAACTTTGTATAAAAAAATGGGAAAAGTTGTCTTTTGCCAAGATATTTCTCTCACCCAGCATGGGTATATGTAAAATGACACCCCAAAACACATTCCCCAACTTCTGCTGAATACGGCGATACCACATGTGTGACACTTTTTTGCAGCCTAGGTGGGCAAAGGGGCCCATATTCCAAAGAGCACCTTTAGGATTTCACAGGTCATTTACCTACTTACCACACATTAGGGCCCCTGGAAAATGCCAGGGCAGTATAACTACCCCACAAGTGACCCCATTTTGGAAAGAAGACACCCCAAGGTATTCCGTGAGGGGCATGGCAAGTTCCTAGAATTTTTTATTTTTTGTCACAAGTTAGTGGAAAATGATGATTTTTTTTTTTTTTTTTTTTTCATACAAAGTCTCATATTCCACTAACTTGTGACAAAAAATAAAAATTTCCATGAACTCACTATGCCCATCAGCGAATACCTTGGGGTGTCTTCTTTCCAAAATGGGGTCACTTGTGGGGTAGTTATACTGCCCTGGCATTCTAGGGGCCCAAATGTGTGGTAAGGAGTTTGAAATCAAATTCTGAAAAAAATGACCTGTCAAATCCGAAAGGTGCTCTTTGGAATATGGGCCCCTTTGCCCACCTAGGCTGCAAAAAAGTGTCACACATCTGGTATCTCCGTACTCAGGAGAAGGTGGGGAATGTGTTTTGGGGTGTCATTTTACATATACCCATGCTGGGTGAGAGAAATATCTTGGCAAAAGACAACTTTTCCCATTTTTTTATACAAAGTTGGCATTTGACCAAGATATTTATCTCACCCAGCATGGGTATATGTAAAAAGACACCCCAAAACACATTCCCCACCTTCTCCTGAGTACGGAGATACCAGATGTGTGACACTTTTTTGCAGCCTAGGTGGGCAAAGGGGCCCATATTCCAAAGAGCACCTTTCGGATTTGACAGGTCATTTTTTACTGAATTTGATTTCAAACTCCTTACCACACATTTGGGCCCCTAGAATGCCAGGGCAGTATAACTACCCCACAAGTGACCCCATTTTGGAAAGAAGAGACCCCAAGGTATTCGCTGATGGGCATAGTGAGTTCATGGAAGTTTTTATTTTTTGTCACAAGTTAGTGGAATATGAGACTTTGTATGAAAAAAATAAATAAATAAAAAATCATCATTTTCCACTAACTTGTGACAAAAAATAAAAAATTCTAGGAACTCGCCATGCCCCTCACGGAATACCTTGGGGTGTCTTCTTTCCAAAATGGGGTCACTTGTGGGGTAGTTATACTGCCCTGGCATTCTAGGGGCCCAAATGTGTGGTAAGGAGTTTGAAATCAAATTCTGAAAAAAATGACCTGTCAAATCCGAAAGGTGCTCTTTGGAATATGGGCCCCTTTGCCCACCTAGGCTGCAAAAAAGTGTCACACATCTGGTATCTCCGTACTCAGGAGAAGGTGGGGAATGTGTTTTGGGGTGTCATTTTATATATACCCATGCTGGGTGAGAGAAATATCTTGGTCAAATGCCAACTTTGTATAAAAAAATGGGAAAAGTTGTCTTTTGCCAAGATATTTATCTCACCCAGCATGGGTATATATAAAATGACACCCCAAAACACATTCCCCACCTTCTCCTGAGTACGGAGATACCAGATGTGTGACACTTTTTTGCAGCCTAGGTGGGCAAAGGGGCCCATATTCCAAAGAGCACCTTTCGGATTTGACAGGTCATTTTTTTCAGAATTTGATTTCAAACTCCTTACCACACATTTGGGCCCCTAGAATGCCAGGGCAGTATAACTACCCCACAAGTGACCCCATTTTGGAAAGAAGAGACCCCAAGGTATTTCGTGATGGGCATAGTGAGTTCATAGAAGTTTTTATTTTTTGTCACAAGTTAGTGGAATATGAGACTTTGTAAGAAAAAAAAAAAAAAAAAAAAAAATCATCATTTTCCGCTAACTTGTGACAAAAAATAAAAAGTTCTATGAACTCACTATGCCCATCAGCGAATACCTTAGGGTGTGTACTTTCCGAAATGGGGTCATTTGTGGGGTGTTTGTACTGTCTGGGCATTGTAGAACCTCAGGAAACATGACAGGTGCTCAGAAAGTCAGAGCTGCTTCAAAAAGCGGAAATTCACATTTTTGTACCATAGTTTGTAAACGCTATAACTTTTACCCAAACCATTTTTTTTTTACCCAAACATTTTTTTTTTATCAAAGACATGTAGAACTATAAATTTAGAGCAAAATTTCTATATGGATGTCGTTTTTTTTGCAAAATTTTACAACTGAAAGTGAAAAATGTCATTTTTTTGCAAAAAAATCGTTAAATTTCGATTAATAACAAAAAAAGTAAAAATGTCAGCAGCAATGAAATACCACCAAATGAAAGCTCTATTAGTGAGAAGAAAAGGAGGTAAAATTCATTTGGGTGGTAAGTTGCATGACCGAGCAATAAACGGTGAAAGTAGTGTAGGTCAGAAGTGTAAAAAGTGGCCTGGTCTTTCAGGGTGTTTAAGCACTGGGGGCTGAAGTGGTTAACTTACAGGCCTTGTTATTGCTCACAGCAGCCAATCACATTGCTGCTTTCATTTTACCAGATCAGTTTATGAATTGTAAACTGAACTCTGATTGGTTGCTATAGGCAACCAAGCCTGCTTTGTGAAATGAGGCCTGGTCTTCTAATAGGAAACCAAATGTTGTTGCTGTCAGTGATCGTTTAAGCAATACGTCATCTCAGTGTGAAATTGCTCTGAGGCGGACACAAGAGCTGAAGGACATATGGAAGGCATTAGAGCCGTCTTGCCCTCTGTGCCCTCTTTAAACCCTTCACGCTGTTCGGCTACTGTTACCAGAAAGAAATAATAAGCAGCTGGAATGTTAGAATGTGAAAAAATGCTCACTTCTCCTCCTAAGACAGTCTTACCCGGACACTTGAAGTCATTAAAGTGTGAAGATTTAACAGATATTAGTGGAGGGAGACATGTGCAGCACCAACATAGACCAGGGAACTGCATAAATAACAATTCCCAACAGGGCCAGGTTTAGGGCATGCTAAACAATGCATTTTCTCAGGACCTCTATTTTCTAGAGGATTCCAAGAGTACGTGATTTCCAATAGCAACCTGAATTTATCGTTGCCCTAGACCACCATGGATTTTATAATTAACCCCTTCACTATCATAGAAAGCCAAGGGTTTTGAAAATAAAATGAGAGAAAATGGCTAAAATGGCGAGCAAGGGGGGGGGGGGGCACGTCGGCTGGGGACACATTTTCCATAAAGCTAGAACTCTCAATCACATGGCCATGATATGGAATGCTCTCTATATACCTGGGTCTTACGTAGGCTTTTAAGGTGGGGCCCTGAGCCATGCCCGAGAAGAACTGGCCCTTTGCAGAAGAGAGGATTTCAGTCTGAGGGGTTTGAATATTGCCCCTGGAACGGGGAGGTCCATCTTGGGACTATTACAGTGTATATAGACTATAAACACAGACTGTATATAGTTTGCAAGAACTGTGCCCCTAAGGATAGTTTATTGCAGTCTCTTAAAGGCATATCACTCTTGATGTTTATTCTCTTAGACTAGTTTCACACTAGTGGCAAATTTTTCTGGTAGGCTGTTATAGCAGAGGAATAGCCTGCCGAAAGACATTGTATAGGGCATAGCCAGATACTACCTTACCGCACCAGAGCCACTTGATAGCGGCATTTTTCCATCCGAATCCCCGGACTAATGCCTTTATAGTCAATGGACCCTGGCGGTGCTCTGGCCTTTTCCGGCTATGCCGGATACGATGTCTTCCGTTAGGCTATTCCTCTGCTGGAACAGCCTGTTGGAAGAATTTACCGCTAGTGCGAAACTAGCCTAACAGAATAAGCATCAAGAGTGATATGCCTTTAAGAGACTGCAACCATTACAAGTTTATGCCCTTATATTGAGTGAAGTGCAACCATCAAGCTTGTGTCCTGGGGAATATGTTTGGATGTAAAATGCTTGAAAATGGCAGCTTTCCCAATGGAATGAACAAGTGAATATTGTAAGGCAAAGTTTTGTTTGCTGAAAAAAATCTACATGCCTCTGCCTGGATGGGTTTGCATATATGTTCATAATTCTGTTATACTGTTCCGGTATAAGGGTCCATTCACACGTCCGCACATGGCCGGCACTATGATAGAAATGCCTTTTCTTATCCGTGGCTGCGGACAAGAATAGGACGTGTTCTATTTTCTTGTGGGGCTGCGGAACGAAGGTGCGAATGCGGACAGCACATGGTGTGCTGACGGCATCTTTTTGCGGTCCCATTGAAAATGAATGGGTCCACACCCGTTCCGCAAAACTGTGGGACAAAATTTTTGTTTATAGGCTGAAAAACATGGCTGCCTTCTTGCAAAAACACTGCCACACTTGTGTTAGTGATGCAGCTCAATACCAGACGCAGCCCTTGGTGTTTTTTTAGAAATACGGGGCAGTCATGTTTTCTCAAGCAAGCAATGTGACAAGATATTGCTAGAGCAGGGATCAGCAACCTCCGGCACTAAAGCTTGTTCTAAAAACGACAACTCCCAGAATCCTCCTTTTACTTATATGGGAGTTACAAGAACAGCCAAAAAGGTGTGCATGCTGGGAGTTGTAGTTTCACAGCAGCTGAAGTGCCGCGGGTTGCTGATCCCTGTGCTAGAGCTTCCTTATAATTTCTGTCTTGACTAAGGCTTCTGGTAGTTACTTCTCGCAGAGCTGAAATACATAAGGCGGTGCTCATGCGCCTGTGCATGCACTCTTGACCACAGGGTGAAGAAATTATTCAATTTTCAGCACATTTTATGAGGTCAAATATGAATTCCATCGTGGTGCTTGCGGTAATCCCAGTTTCCTAGAATAAATTGAATCTGCAGATTTCTAAAGGAAACTCACTTACAGTATATATTAATATAGTATGTTCCTCAGTGCAGTTGTAGTCAAGAATGTAAAGAAAATATGACAAATCTGTTCTACCTGTATAAGGAAGGTGGTACATTTTTTGTGAAAAATAGATGAGAACAACCTGAAATTTCTTGATTTCAAGGGGTTTTCCAGCACATTTGCTTTAAAGAGTTTGTCCTCCCATTTATATTGTCAGGATAGGTCATCAATATCTGATCGACGGGTGTCCGGCACCCGGCACCCCTGCTGATCAGCTGTTTGAAGCGCTGCCTTCTGTTTATTACTCTGCCCATTGTCTCAAAGTTTCGGCGGTGCAGTGTAATAACGAGTACTCGCTCCATTCACTCCTATGGGAATAGCGGAGATAGCGGAACACTGTATGTGTCTCATGTTTCATAATTAGAGCCACGTTCTGTTCATTGGTGAAGGTCCCACTATTTGGACCACCCCCCCAAGCGATCATACAGATGTTCCTAATGGCAACACGCCTTTAATGCTTCCACTCAAGTATTGGCAGTCAGTCGGTGCTGGTTTGGTAGTGTGGGTGATGCTACACCATATCGGCACCCCTGATGGTGAACAAGAACATACAGCGCCAAAAGTGCCACAAAACCACCAAGGCCTGGACGTGAAGCAGAAGGTTCAGTTCGTTGTTTTTTAACATTAATTGATTTTTGACTAAACACATGTTTCCAGTGAGACATTCTGGAAGATGACTCCGCTTAAGAGTGCCGAAAATATATCCTTCATTAAAGTAATTACGCCGGTTACCACTCCTTCCTGGAGGAGCCCCTGATACTTAATATAGAACGGCTACACAAGAATGTCAGTCAACAGCTTTAATCAGAGTGATTGCTGTCATTTGGCAGGCACATTGTAAATATCTGACATGCCTGATCATCATCTAAAACCAGTGACACACTTCTTCGCGCCGCTGTCAGTTTCCATGGTGACAGTGATTGCCGAGGAGCATGAAATCTTCCCAACATGTCTGCCAAGTGACAACAACAGCCATAGCTACAGCTGGCCACAGAGGCACAGAACATAACCCAGGAAGGTAGCGATAGGGGTTGCATAGAAAGCAATTGCACCTGGGTTCTGGGACGTGGGGGAGGCCCTGTTGCAGATTTTGCACTGGGGAGGGGCCCAGGAGCATTGATTATGTCTTTGGTGAAGTCAAGGCAGGTTCTTTATAAAGGGGGCTGTCACAGATATAAAACAGCTTCTCATAGCTGTCCTAAATTGGAACTAGAGGGCATATTTGCACCCACAATCTCAAACAAAGGGTTTGCAGAGAAGACTTCTACAACTTTCTTTCTTGCACTGGAAATGCTTCTTCTGGCCCAATGACTTGCACTTTGGGAGGCCATTAAGCAGAGCTTCTGAGGGACAATACCTTTTCATATACAGAGTCTGATGGAACATGGGTATGTAATCTGACAGAAATATATCTCTTTGTGCCTCTGTATGAAATCGGATACATAAACATGCCCGTCAACTCTCTGAGAACGTCCAGGAGGCTCCCAAAAAATGGCAAGACTTCCCGGACTCCTGTAAGAGCTGGCAAATCTCTCAGGAACAGCATGGATGTCTGGGCTGCTTTATCCTGGAAGGCAGCCCTCCTGTACTCTAAATGTACTATCACATCTAGGTGGCATGCCCGCTGTCTCTGTGCTACTTGACACATCTTTCCTTTACCCCCATGGTCAATCTCTTGACTGGTCATGCCGCCTGAACCTCAAAAACATCTATAGAATCTTCCCCATTCTTACTGTGGGAACAACAAAAACTAGCATTGTTGCCCTGATCCATTCCCATCTTGATTACTGTAACTTATTACTCGTTGGCCTCCCCCTCACCAGACTCTCCCCTCTCCAACCCATCCTGTATGCAGCAGCCTGGCTCATCTACCTTTCTAACTGCTACTCCGATGCCTGTACCAGTCATTGCACCTGTTGCCTGTACAATATAGTATTACATTTAAACTGCTCATTCTCACCCACAAAGCTCTCCACTGTGCTGCATCCCCTACATCTCCTCCCTCATATCTGTCTACCACCTTACCCGTGGTCTCTGTTCAGCCAATGACCTATGACTGACATCTACCATAATATAAACCCCTCACGCAGGGGCGTACATAGAAATCATTGGGCCCCATAGCAAGAATCTGAATTCTAACCCCGCCCCCTAACCTGGCCCATCCCATCTCCTGCCCTGGCTCCTCCCCTGTCACCCCCCCCCCCATTTTCAAATAAAGAAATGTATACATGACCTACCAAAAACGTTAGGGACACTGGCTTAGCTAGAAATGACTATGCCCCACAGGAAATTTTTGAACGGGCCCCACAGCAAATTTTTGAATGCCCCCCCCAGTTGTCCAGCACCACTGACCAGCAGAGACCCTTGACTTCTTCCCTAATAAAGTCTAATTATCGTCCAATAGACAAGTCATGGAAATATATGTATACTGTAGTGTATTTTGACACTGTCTATTGGACGATAATTAGACTGTATTAGAGTAGAAGTCAAGGGTCTCTGCCGGTCAGAGGTGCTGGACAACTGGGGGGGCCCATTCAAAAATTTGCTGTGGGGCCCATTCAAAAGTTTCCTGTGGGGCCCAGTCATTTCTAATTAAGCCAGTGCCAGTAAGAAAGACTGTTATTAGTACAGGAATTTTTTGTTTAATGATCCGGGTTGGGGTTGGAAAGATAGTGACTGGGGGCTGGGTCAGTCTTACTGTGTGGGCGGGCTGGCAGTGGCACAGGTCCGGACTGGCTGCGGGATGACGGTTTGGCTGGCGACACTGGCGAGGCAGCATACAGATGTAGCAGCGTTAGCACTCCAGCTCTTAACTCAAATTTCTTAACTCATCGGGTTATCTTGAGACAAAAGCCATTGAAAAGCAATTGAAGGTGTTTGCTTAGATTAGATAACACAACTCAGAAATCTCAAAAAACAGGAGTGTTAACTCTACTCCATCCGTAAGTCACTTTCAACTTCTTCCACGCTGGGTGTGCGCATGCTGCCTGCCAGCGATACACTGGGCCAATCAGCAGCAGGATCTTTGCACACTCCTAATGCTGATTGGCCCAATGTGGGGTGCTGTGCAGGTACACGAGCCGAAGGGAGCGCGCAGCCAGGCTGGGTCCTAGGGAGCGCGCAGAGTCCGTGAGAGTTCGGGGGGGAGGCCTTCAAGCTGAGCCTGCAGTGAGCGCAGTTGCAGGGGGCGGGGCATTCCGTGCGCTCCGGGCCCCCCTGTGCCGCGGGCCCCATAGCAGTGGCATACCCTGCCTATATTGGCGGTACGCCACTGCCCTCACGCACATGTTTCAATTCCTGGTATTTTGACTTTTGGATTGCCCCTGACCTTGGTCCTGACTGCCGTGCCGATTATTTCTCTGATGTTATCTCCTGCTACTGACCCCGTCTGGTATTTGACTCTGTGTTTGTATCTTTTGTTGGTTCTGGTGTATCTCTCTGATTTGAACTCTGGCCTGATTTTGACTTAGCGTTTAGATTCTGATCCAGTCCTGGTTTTGCCCTCTTTCTGTCTGACTGCTCTTTTATCCCACTAGGTTTAGGCCCTTACTCTAGTCAAGGACTGTCTCCAAGTTGCGGGCCACTATTTAGGGCAGATCGTGCAAGCGGGTAGAGTCAGTGGAGTGGGTGGAGTACAGGACTGCACTGTTCCCTACGCTACCTTTCACTCACCTTTTGAAAGTGTGATGTCCCATTTGTAGACATGTGCACTTCTGAAGCAATTTACTGGCCTCAACAGTGGAGTGCTCCCACAGCAGCACATGACCACTGAGTCTGTGTGGTCATGTGCGTTTCAGGGATATGTCACTGCTGAGGCCAGTGTGCATAACCTTGGATGGGAAATTGCACTTCAATGACTATCACGACTATCAACGGGCACCATGTAATTATTCTCTTCCCCTGTGATGGCACTGCAGGGCAATTGCTACAAGGTTCCTTTGCGGATTACAGCTAATCAATGGGGTCCCAGCAGCACCACATCCTGTAATAAGCCTATATTCAGAAGACCCTTCTAACATAAATAGATTGTCCAAAGTGGTTACCATCTTTAAGGAACTAAATTGATAATGCTGGAAACAATAGTCAATGTTCTCCATCATTCATTCGTCGATTCTTAAGCACTATACAGAATGTTGTTCATCGTTCACCCTCGCTGACTAATGTCCCTTTAGCTACGTGAGTAAGATTTTCCTGCCATGACCTCAGAAGCTATGAGCGACCTCCAAGTGAGGACAAGATCCTGTAGGCAGGGCACTGAAGGAGTAGCACATGAATTCATTGGGATTAATGGTGGGGAAGACAAAGGAGAATGTGGACTGTTTAAAAGGCAGCTTTACTCTCTCTTCCAAGGAATCACAAATACTATGAAGCCGATTTTCGCCACAATAATTGACATAAGGTTTAAAGTAAAAAGTCTATTGGATAAATTCCAACATTTTTATGAGCTGACAAAACGTCAGCTACAGAAACGAGCCTGTAGCAACCATTCAGTGTAGCTGGGAAGAAGACAAAAAGGAAAAAAGCTACATTTTCAGAAAACATATTCAGGTTCAATCACACAATAAGAAGTAGGTGTCCATAGAGGTGAGGGGGCAAGGAGTAAATCAGACCTCTTATGGTTCTGGTCAACACCACCCCTAACAACTTTGGACATTAGGACTTGATGCTCCTTTGCACCATCGACCCTCTTCAAGGTCCTTGGGTTATTTCTTCACATTTCTAGTTTTTGCAATCTGTGTAGATCCCTGGACAGTTTCATATCACCTATTAAGATAAGAGATATAGCTAACCTGCTCTGGATCTACTCTCTCCAGAGGGCCCATAGCAGCTGCATGACCTGTCTCTATGGTATGTTTGTCCTTGTATTGTAAAGGGGTCTATCTGCTTCAGACAACCAACTCTAATATCCCCTCTTAGGTTATGCCAAGCTGTTTGACGTTCACCCTAATTCACCCAATCTAAGAGGTGATCCAATGTGCTTCTCGCTTTCATCTAACATCCAAAGAATTTAAAGGGGTTGTCTCTGTTAGGGCATATAGATGGCAAAAAGAAGTCTTCTGCTTTAGAACCCCATCTATAAACCAGAGCAGAGCTTCTACAAAGAGCGGTTCCTGCTCTAGTCATGTACTGAGTGATTGCCCATTCACCTTACTATGAGTCCATTGCTTCCTTCCCCCCGGATTCCCCATGACAAACTGGAGAAAGATAAACCAGTGGAAGTAGACCAGGCAGGTTTTCCAGATGGGACAGTCTACTATGTGAATCTTCCATTGCCTTGCCTGCCATATCCTGTACTAGTGACAGACACACTGATTTCTGTGGTTGTTGAGAATTTAAAGTTTGAGACTGGCAGAACGTTAGGGACAAGAGTCAGGTGAAGAGTCCAGCCTATTCATGAGCTCTCTATCTTCCCACCCATCTGCAGATAATTGACAGGTTCCAGTGTAGACATCATAGAATACCTAAGTGCTGAGTATTATCTCTATTATTACAAGACAAATGAAATACAACTGCATACTTAAGGGTCAGTTCACACAGAGTTTTTGGCACTGATTTTGGCACATTTCTGCCTCAAAATCAACTCCAAAAAAGTCTCAAAACAGCCGCCTCCCAATAATTTCAATGAGAATCAGCACTTGCTTTTTTTCCTCCTGGAAATCCACACTGGGATAGAATCCACACGGAATCTCCCACTGAAATGAATGGGATGTGTGAAAAAAATAGCTTCTTACTTGTCCACGTGTTTTTTGTGCATTTTTGTATTGACGTAAACACCCATTGGTTAAAAAAGAAAAGTGTTGAAAATCTGCACCAAAAACGCATAAAAAACTAAACATGTACTGAATTCTCTCTGAATTTTGTAGGTGGATTTACAAAATCCATTGTGTGAACATGCCCTCATGCATTCTACTATAGAAGGTGCATATAGTTCATATACAAAACTAAAGCAAAATCTCATTTTCATAGCGTCATAGTTGTCATTTCACTACATGTACGTGTAGAACAGTGCAGCTAGATGTTCATAGCATGTAGCAGGATAACATTAGTAGAGTCACACATATTATTCGGACATTAGATCAGAAGCAGATAAACTGTGCTTTAAAAGCTGTAACTTTGCTGTCTAATATTTCTTTCAGTGTCTAAAAGGGAGCCACGCCGAAATATGACTGATTTCCAGGAAATACTGAATTACTCTAATGTAGTGAGGTTCACGCATTGCAGTTCTCTCCGCTGCCAGACACTCTGGGGGGATTGGTCATTTTCACGGCTCTTTCTATCGTGTTCTTTTTGACAAGTGAGGAATAAGGTGACTCCCTCCGTCATAGGAATTAAGAGGTGCTTGTCCGAGCCAAACACCAATACTGACAAGAAAATGGGGCCAAGAGGATTTTTAGCCTGCAGTTATCTGATGTGAGCGGACAGATTAGTTTATTATATCTTTAACAGTATCTCATATCTATCTATCTATCTATCCAGGGCCGGCTCCAGGCTCATGTGGGCCCTTGGGCGATAAAGTGTCAGTAGGACCCCTTGTGGCATTTTGCACGGCGCTTACAGCAATGAAACTGCATGTATTATAGATTAAATACCTTACACAGAGCTACAGAGCGGATATGTGTGAATCAGTCCTTATGTGCCTACTTTTATTTTCTACCCAGTATTTCAGTCCCTCAGGTCTACTCACAGGTATGTGCCCCCTCACAGTAGATATGCCAAGATATGTGCCCCCTCACAGTAGATATGCCAAGATATGTGCCCCCTCACAGTAGATATGCCAAGATATGTGCCCCCTCACAGTAGATATGCCAAGATATGTGCCCTCTTATGGTGGATATGCCAAGATATGTGTCTCCTCACAGTAGAAATGCCAAGATATGTGCCCCCCTCACAGTACATATGCCACGATATGTGCCCTCTTACGGTGGATATGCCAAGATATGTGCCTCCTCACAGTAGAAATGCCAAGATATGTGCCCTCCTCACAGTAGATATGCCAAGATATGTGCTTCCTCACAGTACATATGCCAAGATGTTTGCCCCTTTCACAGTAGATATCCCAAAATATGTGCCCCCTCACAGTATATATGCCAAGATATGTGCCCCCTTCACAGTAGATATCCGAAAATATGTGCCCCCTCACAGTTGATATGCCAAGATGTGTCCCCCCTTACAGTAGATATGCCAAGATATGTGCCCCCTCACAGTACATATGCCAAGATATGTGCCCAATGCCCATTTTCACAGTGGTTATGTCCAGATGTGCCCCCTTCACAGGCTCCTCCCATCATCTGCGCTCCCCATCAGCAGCAGCAGGATACTGTGACACATGGCGCTGCTGTGTAGGAGGAGCAGAGGCTGATTCCCAGCCTGCCCCCTCCTCCTCCTACACAGATCAGCAGGACCATGTGTGAGGAAATATTGCTGCTGCTGCTGTGGAGCGCTGGAGGCTCAATGGTGGAGCGGGGAGCAAATAGTTCCCTGCTTCAGTGGCGTGCCTACAGTGTTTGGCACCTGGGGCGGGTTCTTTCTCTGCCCCCCAACTACTTTTTTTAAAAATGTACCCCCTCACAGTAGTATTGCCCTCATTGTACAACCTTCACAGTAGTTTTGTACAGAAGTGTGTCCCCTCACAGTAGTTATGCCCACATTGTGCCCCTTTCAAAGTTGTAATGCCCTAACTGTGCCCCCTTCACAGTAATAATACCCATTGTGCCCCCTTCACAGTAATAATTCCTATTGTGCCCCCTTCATAGTAGAAATCCCCATTGTGCCCCCTTCACAGTAATGATGCCCACTGTGCCCCCTTCATTGTAGTAATGCCCTTTGGCTCTGTGCCCCCTCCATAGTAGAAATGCCCATTGTGCCCCTTCACATTACTAAGGCCCTCTGTGCCCCCTCCAGAGTAGTAATGCCCTCTCTGCCACCTCCATAGTAGAAATGCCCTCTGTGCCCCCTCCATAGTAATAAAGTCCTCTGTGCCCCCTCCATAGTAAAAAAGTCCTCTGTGCCCCCTCCATAGTAATAATGCCCTCTGTGCCCCCTCCATAGTAATAAAGTCCTCTGTGCCCCCTCCATAGTAATAAAGTCTTCTGTGACCCCTCTGTATTAAAAACTAAAAAAACTGAGCAACTACTCACCTTGTCCCGTTCCTGAAGCTCACAGTCCTCTCTTCCCTGCATTTACATGTGGCCATCACCTCCACAGTATGAGGACGAGCGATCACTGTTGCTATCACTTGCCCTCATACATAATCATTGCTCCTGGGCAGCAGAGTGCTGTTTAGACTGCTGCCCGGGAATGACAATTGATGTGTCCACAACTCCATCATTTCAAACGATAAATGAGCATTTATCCCCTTCATCCGGTGATCCGCAGCACCTTTGGATGGGCAGATTATCGGGAACAAGCATTCGTAGGAACGTTCATTCCTGATAATCAGCCCAAATATTGGGCCATGTAAAATCACCTTAAGAATAGGCCATCAGTGTTTCTTTAGTGTGGATCTGACACCCACCAATCAGTAGAGCAAAGAAATGGTGTTGTTTATCTAGATACTGGGCCATACACATGGTCTGCACCGCATATCAGCCCTGTTCACAGCACCCCATAACCTATCTGCTATCTACCGTATCTGTCTTTTTCTGCCTGTCTATTTCATATCTCACATGTCTCTGTCTACTATTGCTGTCTCTATTAAAGTAATAATTGTATTCTTTTATCTATCTATCTATCTATCTATTTATCTATCTATGTCTGTCTACCTATCTATCGAAGAAAACCACAAAAATTTAGGCAGCATCTTCACTTTATTTGAAGTTCTGGCTCAATTTTTATGTTTTTTGATCATCCATTGGGCCTAGAACCTATGGTCTGGGAAGGATTGCACCCGTCCTCCGCATTCCTGACAGTGCTACAGTTTTTTATCTATTTATCTTCTATCTATCTATCTATCTATCTATCTATCTATCTATCTATCTTTTAGTTGGTATATCTATTTATGTCTATTTTTGTATCTATCTATCTATCTATCTCTATTTTTGTCTATTTTGTATTTCTCTACATTTTACATCTTTTCTCTAAATTCTACATTTTATCTATCTATCTATCTATATATCTATCTATCTATATATCTATCTATCTATTAGTCTATGAATCTGTAAAATACATTGCACATAAAATGTTTTCATTCTGTATAAAACCCACTTACCTGATTTAAGAAGTAAAATCATTATCACTGGTACTATCAGAACAATGGCCGCAGCTATGACAATAATCACTTTGAATTGAGGCTGCAAAAAGAAAACATAAACATCAGCAAAGAGCCCAATAAACCATGAAAAGTAGCTAAAATTGCAGGATCCAACCATCTGCCATTGATTAAGACAATACAATTACCAGCAGAGAGATCTGAATTCTGTTACAACATTTTTTCAAATTCTAATAATGAACATGAATGTAAAATTCTTGAATCCCAACAATAGTAGAGGAGTGAATTCTTAAAAAAAAAAAGTTGCATCTTGTAGAACTCACCTTCATTCTTAATAGAAATAGAGGGAACTAAGTGATCGCTGCTGAATTGCTTCCGAATGGATGTGAAGTGCCAACGTGCAGGAAGTTTCCTTATGAATCAGAATTCTTCCAAAACACTGCAGATTTTGCTCAATACTTTGAAACGTTTTGCAACCTTTGGAGATTTAGAAGAAAAAAAAAGGGAATTGAAAACAGATTTTATGGGCGTATTTTTCTTTTGGGTAGAACAGTGGGTGGCTCCAGGGTGGATCCAAACCTCTGTGTCCAGCAAAAGTCATGCTAAACTTCCCATCCACCTATGACTCAATACGTTCATATAGAAGAATGTGCAGATAGGTCAAATCTGCCATAATGTAGAACTTTTACATCAAAAGGTAACTGAGCGATCCTAGAAACGGCAACGGGCAGCAGTTTAGTAGAGAAGGTTTGTGTCTGCTTCTTTTTATGATTCATTTCCTGCAAAAACAGGATTGTATGTCATAGGATATTGCAAAGTAGTGAGCACAGAATGCACAGTGAACAGCTAAGGTCACGTAACATATGGCGTTAGACGTCTCTACAGTCACATATGGCTTCCTATATTGCAGATTTATTGTGTATTCTGCTTTTTTGCGTATTATTAAAAAGGACCTGTCACCTTTCCGGACATGTATGTTTTAGCACATACCATAAAATAAGAATTCTGGGGCATCTTTTCTTTGAATTCTGTTTTCCTCTATTACTCCTCCTAAGTATTTCTGAATACATTAAAAACTGGGCATTAACACTCCCTCCTGACCAATGGGTGCTTCCCTACACATTCTGGCACTGTCAGCCCTGACTGGACAGTTTAAGGACACACTGACAACTAATAACGCCCAGTTGTCAGTTTATCGAGAAATTTCGGGGCGGAGTAACAAAGGAATGCCATAATTCAGAGTCCTGAAAAAGGATGATCCACAATTGTTATTGTATGTGTAGTACCCCAGATATAGGGATACTACAATTGGTTTGTATTGTAATGCAATGTCACGCTATACAGCTTGTTCACCAGCAGATGGGCTATGGTTGGTAATGTTTGGCAATAGGAATGGAATTTACTATTCAATTTCTTCCTTAGGAATGAGCTGGTCCCACTTCCTGCCAATGGAGGGGCAGAGCGAGTAAGAGTCAGTCTAAGAATGTATAAAAAAAAAAGTGAGAAGTGAAGGAACATGCAATCCACCTCCCACTCCTCCAGGCCATGTGGACCATAGAGGAGGCTCATCTACCAGGACATCATTGCACCAGAGAGTCTGCAGGGTTCTAGTCCTAAAAAGATTAAGAACTAAGAACTATGGCATATTTGTGTCAGCAGAGTGATCAAGCTAATAATCAAGACTCTACTGCAAGGTGGTGGGAAACATATTAAGACACCATCACTGCAGTCCAGGACATGCATAGCTAGAAGCCTGCATCATACGGTGGACAAACCAAACAAAACAAAAGATGTGCATTCGCTCACCCCCTTTCTGAGTTCTCACAGTGCTCTCGGGGAAACCGGACAATCCAGTGTCAGTTCAGTACACCATACAAAAATAAAGGCGGAATAATCCTCTGTCTAAAACGCCATGGTTGTTTATTAAATGAGCTTTAAAATCATCCAAAATTCTAAAATAAGACATAAAAAATGGGATGCAGCAAAACATCCTTCTTCATGGCATAAAGGGCATCTGTCAGCAGATTTGTACCTGTGAAACTGGCTGAACTGTTATATGAGCACTTGGCAGCTGAAGGCATCTGTGTTGGCCCCATGTTCATTAGAGATGGCCTTGCGGTTTTCCGGCGGTCGTTTCGCAGCAAACTTTGCTCGTTCGCGATTCGCCAAAAATGCGAACATATGGTAATGTTCGCATGCGCCATATTCTTTTGCATTGCGCCGAACTTTGACCCATGACACATCCATTAGGTGGGAGGAAACAGCCAATTGAGACGTTTCAGCACATGGACACACCCCCACCCTATAACAGAACCCAATCTTTTCAGCCATTTTACATTCTGTGTTTTGCCAGTGTAGGAAGAGGTTGCTTTGTGGAGCAGGGACAGACTGTTAGGGACACCAAATGATAGATAATAGGGCCACAAAAGTCCTTTTAAGGACTGGAATAGAAGTGTTATCTATAAGTGTGATATACTGAGAGGTGTGATATACAGTCGTGGCCAAAAGTTTTGAGAATTACATAAATATTGGAAATTGGAAAAGTTGCTGCTTAAGTTTTTATAATAGCAATTTGCATATACTCCAGAATGTTATGAAGAGTGATCAGATGAATTGCATAGTCCTTCTTTGCCATGAAAATTAACTTAATCCCAAAAAAACCTTTCCACTGCATTTCATTGCTGTCATTAAAGGTCCTGCTGAGATCATTTCAGTAATCGTCTTGTTAACTCAGGTCAGAATGTTGACGAGCACAAGGCTGGAGATCATTATGTCAGGCTGATTGGGTTAAAATGGCAGACTTGACATGTTAAAAGGAGGGTGATGCTTGAAATCATTGTTCTTCCATTGTTAACCATGGTGACCTGCAAAGAAACGCGTGCAGCCATCATTGCGTTGCATAAAAATGGCTTCACAGGCAAGGATATTGTGGCTACTAAGATTGCACCTCAATCAACAATTTATAGGATCATCACGAACTTCAAGGAAAGAGGTTCAATTCTAGTTAAGAAGGCTTCAGGGCGTCCAAGAAAGTCCAGCAAGCGCCAGGATCGTCTCCTAAAGAGGATTCAGCTGCGGGATCGGAGTGCCACCAGTGCAGAGCTAGCTCAGGAATGGCAGCAGGCAGGTGTGAGCGCATCTGCACGCACAGTGAGGCGAAGACTTTCGGAAGATGGCCTGGTGTCAAGAAGGGCAGCAAAGAAGCCACTTCTCTCCAAAAAAAACATCAGGGACAGATTGATCTTCTGCAGAAAGTATGGTGAATGGACTGCTGAGGACTGGGGCAAAGTCATATTCTCCGATGAAGCCTCTTTCCGATTGTTTGGGGCATCTGGAAAAAGGCTTGTCCGGAGAAGAAAATGTGAGCCCTACCATCAGTCCTGTGTCATGCCAACAGTAAAGCATCCTGAGACCATTCATGTGTGGGGTTGCTTCTCATCCAAGGGAGTGGGCTCACTCACAATTTTGCCCAAAAACACAGCCATGGATAAAGAATGGTACTAAAACACCCTCCAACAGCAACTTCTTCCAACAATCCAACAACAATTTAGTGAAGAACAATGCATTTTGCAGCACGATGGAGCACCATGCCATAAGGCAATAGTGATAACTAAGTGACTCGGGGACCAAAACGTTGACATTTTGGGTCCATGGCCTGGAAACTCCCCAGATCTTAATCCCATTGAGAACTTGTCTCAATTGCAAAGGTCCTGAAAAAGAAGGGCCAACATTGCAAATACTGACTCTTTGCATAAATGTCATGTAATTGTCGATAAAAGCCTTTGAAACGTATGAAGTGCGTGTTATTATATTTTACTACATCACTGAAACAACTGAAACAAAGATCTAAAAGCAGTTTAGCAGCAAACTTTGTGAAAACTAATATTTTTGTCATTCTCAAAACTTTTGGCCACGACTGTACTTATAATATACTTTCTAACATTGAAAGTATATTATAGTGCATTTGTATTGTGCAGCAGTTGTGTGCGGTTCTGCTGCGATACCGCAGCTATATAGAGGGACAAACGCTATTGGAATAACTAATTGCAACTGGTGTAATATACCTGTTGCCCCCCAAAAAAATGATTGAGGGGTGCAATATACCTGCTTCCACAAAATACTGATTAAGGGGTTTGATATACCTGCTTCCACAAAATACTGATTGAGGGGTGTGATATACCTGCTTCCACCAAATATTGATTCAGGGGTTCTATATACCTGTTTCCACAAAATACTGATTGAGGGGTGCGATATACCTGCTTCCACAAAATACTGATTAAGGGGTTTGATATGCCTGCTTTCACAAAATACTGATTGAAGGGTGTGATATACCTGCTTCCACCAAATATTAATCAGGGGTTCTATATACCTGTTTCCACAAAATACTGATTGAGGGGTGCGATATACCTGCTTCCTCCAAATATTGATTGAGGAATACGATACACCGGCTTCCACAAAATACTGATTAAGGGGTGCGATATATCTGCTTCCATCAAATATTGATTCAGGTGTTCTATATACCTTTTTCCACAAAATACTGATTGAGAGGTGCGATTTACATGCTTCCACAAAATACTGATTGAGGGGTGTGATATACCTGCTTCCACCAAATATTGATTGAGGCCTGAGATGCACCGGCTTTCACAAAATACTGATTGAGGGGTGCGATATAACTGCTTCCACAAAATATTGATTGAGGCCTGCGATACACCGGCTTCCACAAAATACTGATTGAGGGGTGCGATATACCTACTTCCTCCAAATATTGATTGAGGAATACGATACACCGGCTTCCACAAAATACTGATTAAGGGGTGCGATATATCTGCTTTCATCAAATATTGATTCAGGTGTTCTATATACCTTTTTCCACAAAATACTGATTGAGAGGTGTGATTTACCTGCTTCCACAAAATACTGATGGAGGGGTGTGATATACCTGCTTCCACCAAATATTGATTGAGGCCTGCAATACACCAGCTTTCACAAAATACTGATTGAGGGGTGCGATATGCCTGCTTCCACCAAAAATGGATTCAGGGGTTCTATATACCTGTATCCACAAAATACTGATTGAGGGTTGCGATAAACCTGCTTCTACAAAATACTGATTAAGGGGTTCTATATACCTGCTTCCACAAAATACTGATTAAGGGGTTTTATATACCTGCTTCCACAAAATACAGATTGAGTGGTGCGATATACCTGCTTCCACCAAATATTGATTCAGGTGTTCTATATACCTGTTTCCACAAAATACTGATTGAGGGGTGCGATATACCTGCTTCTACAAAATACTGATTGCGGGGTGCGATATACCTGCTTCCACCAAATATTGATGGAGCCCTGCGATACATCGGCTTCCACAAAATATTGATTGAGGGGTGCGATATACACACTTCTACAAAATACTGATTAAGGGGTTTGATATACTGTACCTGCTTCCACAAAATACTGATTGAGGGGTGCAATATACCTGCTTCCACCAAATATTGATTCAAGTGTTCTATATACCTGTTTCCACAAAATACTGATTGAGGGGTTTGATATACCTGCTTCTACAAAATACTGATTAAGGGGTTCTATATACCTGCTTCCAAAAAATACTGATTGAGGGGTGCGATATACCTGCTTCCACTAAATACTTATTGAGGCCTGCGATATACCTGCTTCCACAAATACTGCTCTTCTCTAGGGACTTTGGCACAGGGTCATTTTGAAAATGACAGGCAGAGGAAGAGGCAGGCCATTCCACAGGGGTGGTAGGGGTCGGGTAGGTGCACCAGGCCGAAGCCTAAGTGGGAAGTTGGAGAAGGCGCGTGCAATTGCGTCAAAGGACGCAACAGAGTTGATTGAGTGGCTCACTCAGCCTTCCGTTTCTGCACCCTCTTTATCCTCTGTATCTGCACACTCCTGACTCTCTGCTGTGTGCACCCCCAAAGATACCACCACCATAGCCCCTCCACTTGAGTCAGAGGAATTATTTTCCCATCCATTCCCAGACCTTGCCGATGCGCAGCCATTCTTGGCATCAGATGAGGAAGAGGAGGTAGCAACGGCCGCCACCCATCGGTCTGAAGACAGTACCCAGATCAGCCCAAGGAGTGTGGTCCCCACTGTTGCTGCCTACTCCGAGATCTCTAATGTCAGTGGTGGTGAAGGTGACGATGGTGACGTGTTAATGGATGTCACGTGAGTGCCCACAAGAGAGGAAGCGGAGGGGAGTTCAGAGGGAGAGACGGAGCAGCAGATAGGGAGGAGAAGGCGGATAAGCAGGCAGAACTCGCAGTGTACAGTAGGCAAAAAGCAGACTGCAAATGTATCGGAGCCATCCACCATGCACGGTCACATCTTGCGCTCCCAGGATGCCGGCACATGGCTCCGCAGTGTGGGCTTTTTTTAATGTGTCAGCTGCTGACAATAGTGTTGCCATCTGCAGCCTGTGCTGTCAACACATAAGTCACGGTAAGCCCAACACTC
The DNA here is from genome assembly GCF_905171765.1 of Bufo bufo. Classification (NCBI taxonomy): domain Eukaryota; kingdom Metazoa; phylum Chordata; class Amphibia; order Anura; family Bufonidae; genus Bufo; species Bufo bufo. The sequence goes on along the minus strand of NC_053395.1, from coordinate 196,726,214 downwards.
ACCTAGGTGAATGCCTAATGTTTGGGGCCTGTACTCCACTGGCCTGCAGTAAAATTGTTATCCACTTACTGCCTAATGTACCTCCAGCCACATAATCACTTGTTCTTTTCTATCCGGTGAATGCCTAATGTTTGGGGCCTGTACTCCAATGGCCTGCAGTAAAATTGTTACAACTGACAGTCTAATATACCTCCAGCCACATACTCACTTGTTCTTTTCTGTCGGGTGAATGCCTAATTTTTAGGGCCCGTACTTCCATGGCCTAAAATAAAAAATCTCTAGGCTCCAGCAGGGCACATTTTTGAGAGTTTCCCTTTAAGACCCCTGATTAAAATACATATTTTTTGTGGGAATTTTTGCCATTGATCCTCCTCTGCTATGTCACTGTCCATGTTGTGGGACTATTTGTGCACTTCTAGTAAGTATTTGGTGGCTGCAAATATGACCTGAAGGTTTTTCAGGTTCGCCTGCCATTAAAGTGAATGGGCCCGTCGCGAACGCGTGGTTCGCGTCCGTCACTAATGTTCATATGTGCCTGTATTGCTGATAAGAATAGTTTTAATATATGTAAATGAGCATCTAGGAGCAACGGGGGCATTGCCATTACACCTAGAGGCCGTTACACCTAGAGGCTCAGCTCTCTCTATAACTGTATATCAGATCTCTCTATAACTGTCACAACCTCTGCACTTGACAGAATCAAACAGTGTAAGTCTCATCACTTCTGGCCTTGACTTCACCTAAAGTCTTGGCTGCATTAAGCCATGCTATGTTTAGCACTTTTAGAATCTCTTAAAGGTGTTGCTTGCTTTGGATAATCCCTTTACGTCAGAAGTATTACTAGAAAGTAAGCTGTACTCTGAGAAGAAACCCATTAGAAGTTCAATTACTCTAAAGCGCCACTGCAGGAGATATTAAAGGGAACGTGTCATCAGAAAATGACCGTGAGTTCAAATCACTTTTTGTTTAACTTATTTTTAAAGAAAGTTTAAGTATTACATTGTGCCCCTTGAAATCAGTGGCTGTCTGTGCAATGCATATACATACTACATCCTCCAGTGTGGATAACACTCTTTGTAGTTGTTTATAGCTGTGGCAAATTGAAGAGATCCTGAATGAAGATTTTCCTTTATGAAAGGGGGTTTGCCAGCAGTTGTGACCATGCAAAACCATTGGCAGCACTAGAAAGTAGCCGGGAAGATCATTTTTGCTGAGCATTTTTTATCAAGTAATTATCAAACAATCCTTTAAGTACATTGTTCTTAGTCTTTAATGCATAGGGTTATCAAAATCTGGAACTCAAAAATTGTACTCTGGACTAATTGCCAGGCTTAGAGCCACAATGTTCATTATCCAAATTCAAATGAGCTGATGCTGCACAAAATAACCAAGAGGCAAGAAAAGACAGAAGGGTTCAAGTTGTCACTTCTTATTCTTTCAATAGAAGCAAATCGTAGGAATCCATATTGATAGATATGAAAAACTGAATTGAAGGTAATTTGAACGCTATGCACCTTCAGGGACAATTTTCTATAATAAAATTTTGCTCATTTTGGGCTAAAAATTGGACTTTATTAAAAATATTGACCCCTTTTGTCACAAAGGGTTAACCTTTTGTCTAGCTGTGCTAGTTGTACTTTCAGTTTGTGCTGGTCATCTAATAACCCTTATCTTTAAATTACTAAAAGGTCAAATACTTATTTAAGCCACATTCTAATGAATTGAGCTTTAATTAGTGTTTATAAGGTTAGAAATCTGAGATAAGGAGCCAGTCAGCTAAGGCTACTTTCACACCTTTGTTAGGTGCGGATTCGTCTGGTATCTGCACAGATGGAGCCGCACCTATAATGCAAATGATTGTATCAGTTTTTTGTGGGGGGGTTTTGTTCATGATAATGCAAATGGATCCGTTTTGACTTACGTTGAAAGTCAATGGGAGGCGGATCCGTTTTCAATTGCACCATATTGTGTCAGTGAAAATGAATCCGTCCCCATTGACTTACATTGTAAGTCAGGACGGATCCGTTTGGCCCTGCATCGTCAGACGGACAGCAAAACGCTGCAAGCAGCATTTTGGTGTCCGCCTCCAGAGCGGAATGGAGGCTGAACGGAGGCAAACAGATGCATTCGGAGCCGATCCTTATCCATTCAGTATGCATTGGGGCTAAATGGATCCGTTTTGGGCCGCTTGTGAGAGACCTGAAACGGATCTCACAAGCGGACCCAGAAACGCCAGTGTGAAAGTAGCCTAAGCTGCCTAGCTGAACAGAGTGAAAAGTTAAATCCTGGTACTAAATATACTCAAGGCTGCACAAAGGCAGTGTTTCAAAATTTTTCATTAAGAAGACCTATTGAAAAAAATTTTTTTTTTGGCTCAAAATGAGTACAATGCAATAATAAAAACAAGTGCCCCCAGAGGTGTACAATGGTGAAACTGGTCCTTCTGAAAATGTGAACATTGGTCACGAAGGGTAGAAAGCAATCTGTTTTTGAATAAGGTATCTCCCTAGCCCCTTTCTCTCAACAAACGTGCATCAGTCGCCCTGGAATTCTTGGTGTTTTGCAACAATTTTATTATATATATATATATATATATATATATATATCTACAGTGCCTTGCAAAAGTATTCACTCCCCTAGACTTTTTCGTATTTTGTTACATTACAGCCTTAATTTCAATGTTTTTTTAATCTGAATTTTATGTGATGGATCAGAGCACAATAGTCTAAATTGGTGAAGTAAAATGAGAAAAATATATAAATAAAACTATTGTTTAGAAATAGAAAACAGAAAATTGACATGTGCGTATGTATTCACCCCCTTTGTTAGGAAGCCCATAAAAAGCTCTGGTGCAACCAATTACCTTCAGAAGTCACATAATTTGTGAAATGATGTCCACCTATGTGCAATATAAGTGTCACATGATCTGTCATTCCCTATACACACCTTTTTTGATAGGCCCCAGAGGCTGCAACACCTAAGCAAGAGGCATCACTAACCAAACACTGCCATGAAGACCAAGGAACTCTCCAAACAAGTAAGGGACAATGTTGTTAGGAAGTACAAGTCAGGGTTAGGTTATAAAAAAATATCCAAATCTTTGATGATCCCCAGGAGCACCATAAAATCTACCATAATTAAATGGAAAAAACATGGCACAACAGCAGACCTGCCAAGAGACGGCCGCCCACAAAAACTCACAGACAGGGCAAGGAGGGCATTAATCAGAGAGGCAGCACAGAGACCTAAGGTAACCCTCGAGGAGCTGCAGAGTTCCACAGCAGAGACTGGAGTATCTGTACATAGGATGACAATAAGCCGTACGCTCTATAGAGTTGGGCTTTATGGCAGAGTGGCCAGAAGAAAGCCATTACTTTCAGCTAAAAACAAAAAGGCACGTTGTGAGTTTGCGAAAAGGCATGTGGGAGAGTCCCAAAATGTATGGAGGAAGGTGCTCTGGTCTGATGAGACTAAAATTGAACTTTTCGGCCATCAAGGAAAATGCTATATCTGGCGCAAACCCAACACATCACATCACCCAAAGAACACCATCGCCACAGTGAGACATGGTGGTGGGGATGTTTTTCAGCCGCCGGGACTGGGAAACTGGTCAGAGTTGAGGGAAAGATGGATGGCGCTAAATATAGGGATATTCTTGAGCAAAACCTGTACCACTCTGTGCGTGATTTGAGGCTAGGACGGAGGTTCACCTTCCAGCAGGACAATGGCCCCAAACACACGGCTTAAACAAAACTTGAGTGGTTTAAGGGGAAACATGTAAATGTGTTGGAATGGCCTAGTCAAAGCCCAGATCTCAATCCAATAAAAAAATCAGTGGTCAGACTTAAAGATTGCTGTTCATAAAGCACAAACCATCCAACTTGAAGGAGCTGGAGCAGTTTTGCAAGGAGGAATGGGCAAAAATCCCAGTGGTAAGATGTGCCAAGCTCATAGAGACTTATCCAAAGCGACATGGAGCTGTGATTGCTGCAAAAGGTGGCTCTACAAAATATTAACTTTAGGGGGGTGAATAGTTATGCATTAACTTTTTCTGTTATTTTGTCCTAAAAAAAAAAACATCTTCAAAGTTGTCGGCATGTACTGTGCTTTAAATGATGCAAATCCTCAAACAATTCATGTTAATTCCAGGTTGTCAGGCACCAAAATACGAAAAAAGTCAAGGGGGGTGAATACTTTTGGAAGGCACTGTATATATACAGTTGCAAGAAAAAGTATGTGAACCCTTTGGAATGATATGGATTTCTGCACAAATTGGTCATAAAATGTGATCTGATCTTCATCTAAGTCACAACAATAGACAATCACAGTCTGCTTAACCACTTAAGGACCACAGGTTTATACCCCCCTAAAGACCAGGCCCTTTTTTACAAATCGGCACTACACTACTTTCACCGTTTATTGCTCGGTCATGCAACTTACCACCCAAATGAATTTTACCTCCTTTTCTTCTCACTAATAGAGCTTTCATTTGGTGGTATTTCATTGCTGCTGACATTTTTACTTTTTTTGTTATTAATCGAAATTTAACGATTTTTTTGCAAAAAAATGACATTTTTCACTTTCAGTTGTAAAATTTTGCAAAAAAAACGAGATCCATATAGAAATTTTGCTCTAAATTTATAGTTCTACATGTCTTTGATAAAAAAAAAAATGTTTGGGTAAAAAAAAAAATGGTTTGGGTAAAAGTTATAGCGTTTACAAACTATGGTACAAAAATGTGAATTTCCGCTTTTTGAAGCAGCTCTGACTTTCTGAGCACCTGTCATGTTTCCTGAGGTTCTACAATGGCCAGACAGTACAAACACCCCACAAATGACCCCATTTCGGAAAGTACACACCCTAAGGTATTCGCTGATGGGCATAGTGAGTTCATAGAACTTTTTATTTTTTGTCACAAGTTAGCGGAAAATGATGATTTATTTATATATTTTTTTTTTTTCTTACAAAGTCTCATATTCCACTAACTTGTGACAAAAAATAAAAACTTCTATGAACTCACTATGCCCATCACGAAATACCTTGGGGTCTCTTCTTTCCAAAATGGGGTCACTTGTGGGGTAGTTATACTGCCCTGGCATTCTAGGGGCCCAAATGTGTGGTAAGGAGTTTGAAATCAAATTCTGTAAAAAATGACCTGTGAAATCCGAAAGGTGCTCTTTGGAATATGGGCCCCTTTGCCCACCTAGGCTGCAAAAAAGTGTCACACATCTGGTATCTCTGTATTCAGGAGAAGTTGAGGAATGTGTTTTGGGGTGTCTTTTTACATATACCCATGCTGGGTGAGATAAATATCTTGGTCAAATGCCAACTTTGTATAAAAAAATGGGAAAAGTTGTCTTTTGCCAAGATATTTCTCTCACCCAGCATGGGTATATGTAAAATGACACCCCAAAACACATTCCCCAACTTCTCCTGAGTACGGCAATACCAGATGTGTGACACTTTTTTGCAGCCTAGGTGGGCAAAGGGGCCCATATTCCAAAGAGCACCTTTCGGATTTCACAGGTCATTTTTTACAGAATTTGATTTCAAACTCCTTACCACACATTCGGGCCCCTAGAATGCCAGGGCAGTATAACTACCCCACAAGTGACCCCATTTTGGAAAGAAGACACCCCAAGGTATTCCGTGAGGGGCATGGCAAGTTCCTAGAATTTTTTATTTTTTGTCACAAGTTAGTGGAAAATGATGATTTTTTTTTTTTTTTTTTTCATACAAAGTCTCATATTCCACTAACTTGTGACAAAAAATAAAAACTTCCATGAACTCACTATGCCCATCAGCGAATACCTTGGGGTCTCTTCTTTCCAAAATGGGGTCACTTGTGGGGTAGTTATACTGCCCTGGCATTCTAGGGGCCCAAATGTGTGGTAAGGAGTTTGAAATCAAATTCTGTAAAAAATGACCTGTGAAATCCGAAAGGTGCTCTTTGGAATATGGGCCCCTTTGCCCACCTAGGCTGCAAAAAAGTGTCACACATCTGGTATCTCTGTATTCAGGAGAAGTTGAGGAATGTGTTTTGGGGTGTCTTTTCACATATACCCATGCTGGGTGAGATAAATATCTTGGTCAAATTCCAACTTTGTATAAAAAAATGGGAAAAGTTGTCTTTTGCCAAGATATTTCTCTCACCCAGCAGGGGTATATGTAAAATGACACCCCAAAACACATTCCCCACCTTCTCCTGAGTACGGAGATACCAGATGTGTGACACTTTTTTGCAGCCTAGGTGGGCAAAGGGGCCCATATTCCAAAGAGCACCTTTCGGATTTCACAGGTCATTTTTTACAGAATTTGATTTCAAACTCCTTACCACACATTTGGGCCCCTAGAATGCCAGGGCAGTATAACTACCCCACAAGTGACCCCATTTTGGAAAGAAGAGACCCCAAGGTATTCGCTGATGGGCATAGTGAGTTCATGGAAGTTTTTATTTTTTGTCACAAGTTAGTGGAATATGAGACTTTGTATGAAAAAAAATAAATAAAATAAATCAGCATTTTCCACTAACTTGTGACAAAAAATAAAAAATTCTAGGAACTCGCCATGCCCCTCACGGAATACCTTGGGGTGTCTTCTTTCCAAAATGGGGTCACTTGTGGGGTAGTTATACTGCCCTGGCATTTTCCAGGGGCCCTAATGTGTGGTAAGTAGGTAAATGACCTGTGAAATCCTAAAGGTGCTCTTTGGAATATGGGCCCCTTTGCCCACCTAGGCTGCAAAAAAGTGTCACACATGTGGTATCGCCGTATTCAGGAGAAGTTGGGGAATGTGTTTTGGGGTGTCATTTTACATATACCCTTGCTGGGTGAGAGAAATATCTTGGCAAAAGACAACTTTTCCCATTTTTTTATACAAAGTTGGCATTTGACCAAGATATTTCTCTCACCCAGCATGGGTATATGTAAAATGACACCCCAAAACACATTCCCCAACTTCTCCTGAGTACGGCGATACCAGATGTGTGACACTTTTTTGCAGCCTAGATGCGCAAAGGTGCCCAAATTCCTTTTAGGAGGGCATTTTTAGACATTTGGATACCAGACTTCTTCTCACGCTTTGGGGCCCCTAGAATGCCAGGGCAGTATAAATACCCCACATGTGACCCCATTTTGGAAAGAAGACACCCCAAGGTATTCAATGAGGGGCATGGCGAGTTCATAGAAATTTTTTTTTTGGCACAAGTTAGCGGAAATTGATATTTTTAATTTTTTTCTCACAAAGTCTCCCGTTCCGCTAACTTGGGACAAAAATTTCAATCTTTCATGGACTCAATATGCCCCTCACGGAATACCTGGGGGTGTCTTCTTTCCGAAATGGGGTCACATGTGGGGTATTTATACTGCCCTGGCATTCTAGGGGCCCTAAAGCGTGAGAAGAAGTCTGGAATATAAATGTCTAAAAAATTTTACGCATTTGGTTTCCGTGAGGGGTATGGTGAGTTCATGTGAGATTTTATTTTTTGACACAAGTTAGTGGAATATGAGACTTTGTAAGAAAAAAATAAAATAATAATTCCGCTAACTTGGGCCAAAAAAATGTCTGAATGGAGCCTTACAGGGGGTTGATCAATGACAGGGGGGTGATCAATGACAGGGGGTTGATCAATGACAGGGGGGTGATCAGGGAGTCTATATGGGGTGATAACCACAGTCATTGATCACGCCCGTGTAAGGCTTCATTCAGACGTCCGTATGCGTTTTGCGGATCCGATCCATCTATCAGTGCATCCGTAAAAATCATGCGGACATCTGAATGGAGCTTTACAGGGGGGTAATCAATGACAGGGGGGTGATCAGGGAGTCTATATGGGGTGATCACCACAGTCATTGATCATGCCCCTGTAAGGCTTCATTCAGACGTCCGGATGCGTTTTGCGGATCCGATCCATCTATCAGTGGATCCGTAAAAATCATGCGGACGTCTGAATGGAGCTTTACAGGGGGGTAATCAATGACAGGGGGGTAATCAATGACAGGGGGGTGATCAGGGAGTCTATATGGGGTGATCACCACAGTCATTGATCACGCCCCTGTAAGGCTTCATTCAGACGTCCGGATGCGTTTTGCGGATCCGATCCATCTATCAGTGCATCCGTAAAAATCATGCGGACATCTGAATGGAGCTTTACAGGGGGGTAATCAATGACAGGGGGGTGATCACCACAGTCATTGATCATGCCCCTGTAAGGCTTCATTCAGACGTCCGGATGCGTTTTGCGGATCCGATCCATCTATCAGTGCATCCGTAAAAATCATGCGGACATCTGAATGGAGCTTTACAGGGGGGTGATCAGGGAGTCTATATGGGGTGATCACCACAGTCATTGATCATGCCCCTGTAAGGCTTCATTCAGACGTCCGGATGCGTTTTGCGGATCCGATCCATCTATCAGTGCATCCGTAAAAATCATGCGGACATCTGAATGGAGCTTTACAGGGGGTTGATCAATGACAGGGGTGTAATCAATGACAGGGGGGTGATCAGGGAGTCTATATGGGGTGATCACCACAGTCATTGATCATGCCCCTGTAAGGCTCCATTCAGACGTCCGTATGCGTTTTGCGGATCCGATCCATCTATCAGTGGATCCGTAAAAATCATGCGGACGTCTGAATGGAGCTTTACAGGGGGGTAATCAATGACAGGGGGGTGATCAGGGAGTCTATATGGGGTAATCACCACAGTCATTGATCATGCCCCTGTAAGGCTTCATTCAGACGTCCGGATGCGTTTTGCGGATCCGATCCATCTATCAGTGGATCCGTAAAAATCATGCGGACATCTGAATGGAGCTTTACAGGGGGGTAATCAATGACAGGGGGGTGATCAGGGAGTCTATATGGGGTGATCAGGGGTGATCAGGGGCTAATAAGGGGTTAATAAGTGACGGGGGGGGGGGGTGTAGTGTAGTGTAGTGGTGCTTGGTGCTACTTTACTGAGCTACCTGTGTCCTCTGGTGGTCGATCCAAACAAAGGGGACCACCAGAGGACCAGGTAGCAGGTATATTAGACGCTGTTATCAAAACAGCGTCTAATATACCTGTTAGGGGTTAAAAAAAACACATCTCCAGCCTGCCAGCGAACGATCGCCGCTGGCAGGCTGGAGATCCACTCTCTTACCTTCCGTTCCTGTGAGCGCGCGCGCCTGTGTGCGCGCGTTCACAGGAAATCTCGGCTCACGCGAGATGACGCCTATTGGCGTTAGCGTAGCCTGGGGGAGCCGCCGCGATGACGCCTTTCGGCGTTAGAGTGGCGGCAAGCGGTTAAACTAATAACACACAAAGAATTAAATGTTACCATGTTTTTATTGAACACACCATGTAAACATTCACAGTGCAGGTGGAAAAAGTATATGAACCCTTGGATTTAATAACTGGTTGAACCTCCTTTGGCAGCATTAACTTCAACCAAACATTTCCTGTAGTTGCAGATTAGACGTGCACAACGGTCAGGAGTAATTATTGACCATTCCTCTTTACAGAACTGTTTCAGTTCAGCAATATTCTTGGGATGTCTGGTGTGAATCGCTTTCTTGAGGTCATGCCACAGCATCTCGAACGGGTTGAGATCAGGACTCTGACTGGGCCACTCCAGAAGGCGCATTTTCTTCTGTTTAAGCCATTCTGCTGTTGATTTATTTACTTCTATGCTTTGGGTCGTTGTCCTGTTGCAACACCCATCTTCTGTTGAGCTTCAGCTGGTGGACAGATGGCCTTAAGTTCTCCTGCAAAATGTCTTGATAAACTTGGGAATTCATTTTTCCTTCGATGATGGCAATCCGTCCAGGCCCTGACGCAGCAAAGCAGCCCCAAACCATGATGCCCCCACCACCACACTTCACAGTTGGGATGAGGTTTTGATGTTGGTGTGCTGTGCCTCTTTTTCTCCACACATAGTGTTATGTGTTTCTTCCAAACAACTCAACTTTGGTTTCATCTGTCCACAGAATATTTTGCCAGTACTGCTGTGGAACATCCAAGAGCTCTTGTGCAAACTGTAAACGTGCAGCAATGTTTTTTTTGGACAGCAGTAGTTTCCTCTGTGGTATCCTCCCATGAAATCCATTCTTGTTTAGTGTTTTACGTATCGTAGATTCGCTAACAGGGATGTTAGTATATGCCAGAGACTTTTGTAAGTCTTTAGCTGACACTCTAGGATTCTTCTTCACCTCATTGAGCAGTCTGCGTTGTGCTCTTGCAGTCATCTTTACAGGATGGCCACTCCTAGGGAGAGTAGCAGCAGTGCTGAACTTTCTCCATTTATAGACAATTTGTCTTACCGTGGACTGATGAACAGCAAGGCTTTTGGAGATACCTTTATAACCCTTTCCAGATTTATGCAAGTCAACTATTCCTAATCGTAGGTCTTCTGAGAGCTCTTTTGTGCGAGGCATCATTCACATCAAACAATGCTTCTTGTGAAAAGCAAACCCAGAACTGGTGTGTGTTTTTTATAGGGCAGGGCAGCTGTAACCAACACCTCCAATCTCATCTCATTGATTGGACTCCAGTTGGCTGACACCTCACTCCCATTAGCTCTTGGAGATGTCATTAGTCTAGGGGTTCATATACTTTTTCCACCTGCACTGTGAATGTTTACATGGTGTGTTCAATAAAAACATGGTAACATTTAATTCTTTGTGTGTTATTAGTTTAAGCAGACTGTGATTGTCTATTGTTGTGACTTAGATAAAGATCAGATCACATTTTATGACCAATTTGTGCAGAAATCCATATCATTCCAAAGGGTTCACATACTTTTTCTTGCAACTGTATATATATATATATATATATATATATATATATAGACACTCACCTAAAGAATTATTAGGAACACCATACTAATACGGTGTTGGACCCCCTTTTGCCTTCAAAACCGTCTTAATTCTACGTGGCATTGATTTAACAAGGTGCTGATAGCATACTTTAGAAATGTTGGCCCATATTGATAGGATAGCATCTTGCAGTTGATGAAGATTTGAGGGATGCACATCCAGGGCACGAATCTCCCGTTCCACCACATCCCAAAGATGCTCTATTGGGTTGAGATCTGGTGACTGTGGGGGCCATTTTAGTACAGTGAACTCATTGTCATGTTCAAGAAACCAATTTGAAATGATTTGAGCTTTGTGACATGGTGCATTATCCTGCTGGAAGTAGCCATCAGAGGATGGATACATGTTCTCATTCTGTTTACACCAAATTCGGACTCTACCATTTGAATCTCTCAACAGAAATCGAGACTCATCAGACCAGGCAACATTTTTCCAGTCTTCAACAGTCCAATTTTGGTTAGCTCGTGCAAATTGTAGCCTCTTTTTCCTATTTGTAGTGGAGATGAGTGGTACTCGGTGGGGTCTTCTGCTGTTGTAGCCCATCCGCCTCAAGGTTGTGCGTGTTGTGGCTTCACAAATGCTTTGCTGCATACCTCGGTTGTAACGAGTGGTTATTTCAGTCAACATTGCTCTTCTATCAGCTTGAATCAGTCGGCCCATTCTCCTCTGACCTCTAGCATCCACAAGGCATTTTCGCCCACAGGACTGCCGCATACTGGATGTTTTTCCCTTTTCAAACCATTCTTTGTAAACCCTAGAAATGGTTGTGCGTGAAAATCCCAGTAACTGAGCAGATTGTGAAATACTCAGACCGGCCTGTCTGCCACCAACAACCATGCCACGCTCAAAATTGCTTAAATCACCTTTCTTTCCCATTCTGACATTCAGTTTGGAGTTCAGGAGATTGTCTTGACCAGGACCACATCCCTAAATGCATTGAAGCAACTGCCATTTGATTGGTTGACTAGATAATTGCATTAATGAGAAATAGAACAGGTGTTCCTAATAATTCTTTAGGTGAGTGTATATACAGGGAGTGCAGAATTATTAGGCAAGTTGTATTTTTGAGGATTAATTTTATTATTGAACAACAACAACCAAAAAACTCATTAATATCAAAGCTAAATATTTTTGCAAGTAGTTTTTAGTTTGTTTTTAGTTTTAGCTATTTTAGGGGGATATCTGTGTGCAGGTGACTATTACTGTGCATAATTATTAGGCAACTTAACAAAAAACAAATATATACCCATTTAAATTATTTATTTTTACCAGTGAAACCAATATAACATCTCAACATTCACAAATATACATTTCTGACATTCAAAAACAAAACAAAAACAAATCAGTGACCAATATAGCCAACTTTCTTTGCAAGGACACTCAAAAGCCTGCCATCCATGGATTCTGTCAGTGTTTTGATCTGTTCACCATCAACATTGCGTGCAGCAGCAACCACAGCCTCCCAGACACTGTTCAGAGAGGTGTACTGTTTTCCCTCCTTGTAAATCTCACATTTGATGATGGACCACAGGTTCTCAATGGGGTTCAGATCAGGTGAACAAGGAGGCCATGTCATTAGATTTTCTTCTTTTATACCCTTTCTTGCCAGCCACGCTGTGGAGTACTTGGACACGTGTGATGGAGCATTGTCCTGCATGAAAATCATGTTTTTCTTGAAGGATGCAGACTTCTTCCTGTACCACTGCTTGAAGAAGGTGTCTTCCAGAAACTGGCAGTAGGACTGGGAGTTGAGCTTGACTCCATCCTCAACCCGAAAAGGCCTCACAAGCTCATCTTTGATGATACCAGCCCAAACCAGTACTCCACCTCCACCTTGCTGGCGTCTGAGTCGGACTGGAGCTCTCTGCCCTTTACCAATCCAGCCACGGGCCCATCCATCTGGCCCATCAAGACTCACTCTCATTTCATCAGTCCATAAAACCTTAGAAAAATCAGTCTTGAGATATTTCTTGGCCCAGTCTTGACGTTTCAGCTTGTGTGTCTTGTTCAGTGGTGGTCGTCTTTCAGCCTTTCTTACCTTGGCCATGTCTCTGAGTATTGCACACCTTGTGCTTTTGGGCACTCCAGTGATGTTGCAGCTCTGAAATATGGCCAAACTGGTGGCAAGTGGCATCTTGGCAGCTGCACGCTTGACTTTTTTCAGTTCATGGGCAGTTATTTTGCACCTTGGTTTTTCCACACGCTTCTTGCGACCCTGTTGACTATTTTGAATGAAACGCTTGATTGTTCGATGATCACGCTTCAGAAGCTTTGCAATTTTAAGAGTGCTGCATCCCTCTGCAAGATATCTCACTATTTTTGACTTTTCTGAGCCTGTCAAGTCCTTCTTTTGACCCATTTTGCCAAAGGAAAGGAAGTTGCCTAATAATTATGCACACCTAATATAGGGTGTTGATATCATTAGACCACACCCCTTCTCATTACAGAGATGCACATCACCTAATATGCTTAATTGGTAGTAGGCTTTCGAGCCTATACAGCTTGGAGTAAGACAACATGCATAAAGAGGATGATGTGGTCAAAATACTCATTTGCCTAATAATTCTGCACTCCCTGTGCATATATATATATATATATATATATATATATATATATATATTATTTTTTGGGGGGGGGGGTGATATATATTGGCCGTCATGGTGGATTCAAGGAAACGGAATTACCGGTAAGTCTAATTACGGTTTTCCATCTCATCCACCATGATGGCCACAAGTGAGAACTAACAAATATTTACATAGGGTGGGAGGCCGCCTGCAGTACTTATTGGCCAAATGCTAAATCTGCAGAGGCGGCCAGATTAAGGCTACAAACGGATCCGTAACGATAATGCAAATGCTTGTATCCGTTCAGAACGGATCAGTTTGCATTATTCTTTAAAAAAAAAAGTCTAAGTCAAAACGGATCCGTCCTGACTTACATTGAAAGTCAATGGGGGACAGATCCGCTTTCAATTGCACCCTATTGTGTCAGTAAAAACAGATCCATCCCCATTGACTTACATTGTAAGTCAGGACGGATCCGTTTAGCTCCGCATCGTCATGCGGACACCAAAACGCTGCAAGCAGCGTTTTGGTGTCCACCTCCAGAGCGGAATCCTTATCTATTCAGAATGCATTGAGGCTGAACTGATCCGTTTTGGGCCGCTTGTGAGAGCCCTGAAACTGATCTCACAAGCGGACCCAGAAACGCCAGTGTGAAAGTAGCCTAAGGTGATAATGTTTCACGAAGGTGTTGAAACTAGACTACGTAGCAGCTTTGCAAATCTGATCTAACGAAACACCTCCTTTTTTTACCTAGGAAGAGGCAGTTGCCCTGGTAGAGATTGCTTTAATACCTCTAGGACAAGGAATGTTTTGAAAGGAGTAACAACAACCTATAGTAGTTCTGATACAGCGACCTGCAGAGGCTTTAGAAAGTTTCCTTACCCTGTTTCGACCTGCAAACTGGACTAGAAGATTATCGTCTTTCCTAAAGGTCTTAGATGCTTCTAGGTACTGTAGAATTGTATTTCTAACATCAAGGGGATGAAATCCTTCTTCAGCCTCATCCTTTGGAGGGACTGTAAAGGATGGTAAAACGATCTCTTGGTTTCGGTGATGATCTGATACCACCTTGGGGAGGAAGCCTGGATCTAGTCTCAATGTTACACGATCCTCAAAAACCTTCAGGAATGGCTCTCTACAAGAAAGGGCCTGAATTTCACTTATACGTCTAGCAGATGTTATGACTATCAGGAAAGCAGTTTTGAAGGATAGGCGTTTTATAGAAATTTCTGCTAAGGGAACAAATGGGGGTTTAGATAGACCATTTAGTACAATATTAAGATCCCACAGAGGAATCCTAGAGCTCAGAGTTGGTCTTAGTCCAGAGGCTGCCCTAACAAATCTCTTCACCCTGCGGTGTTCTGCAAGGCTAGTATCATAAAATGTGCTTAACGCCGATATCTGGACCTTGAGGGTACTCGGTCTTAATCCTAGTTCTAAACCATTTTGCAAGAAATCGAGAATTTTATTTATGGGTGGAGAAGAAGTGTCTGGGTGTTCTTCTCCCAACCAGCTACAGAACTTCCTCCAGATCTTAAGGTAAATGGCTGACGTAACCTTTTTTCTGCTTGCTCTGATTGTGAGGATTACTCTGAGAGACCCTGTCTTCTGAGTGACTTACTCTCAGGATCCAGACAGCTAGGTTGTAAATCTATGGTTTTGGATGTTTTATTGGTCCTTGAGAAAGAATATCCTCCTGGAAGGGTATTCTCCATGGTTCTTCCAGTGCCATTTGTTCTAGAGCCGAGAACCAGCTTCTTTTTGGCCAGTGAGGGGCTATTAGGATTACTGGTTCCCTCTGAATTTTCTGTATTACTCTGGGGATCAGAGGAAAAGGTGGAAATGCATAAACAAGGTCCCATGTCCATTTTATTGACAGGGCGCCTACTGCCCATGGTTTGTCCCTGGGGTCTAGAGAGCAAAACTGATGGACCTGGGCATTCTTTCTGGATGCAAACAGGTCTATCTGTGGTAGTCCCCATCTGGAAGAGATTTCCTGAAAAAATGTTCTGCTTAAAGTCCATTCTCCTGAATGTAAGGTTTGCCGTCTTAGGAAGTCCGCCTCTAGATTTTCTGATCCCTTTAGGTGAACCGATGTTAAGGAGAGAACATTTGACTCTGCCCAAGAGAATATTTTTCTTGCTACCTCTGCCAGAGGACTGGATCTTGTGCCGCCATTATGTTTTAGGTATGTGACTGTTGTGATATTGTTTGAAAGAATTTTCAGATGTCTGTTTTTTATTTGGTAGAGGCCTTTTGTAAGAGCCATGAGGAGTGCGTACAGTTCTCTGTAATTTGAAGACCTGTTTCTTATGATAACTGGCCAGTCCCCCTGGGAGTAATAACTTCCTATCTTTGCGCCCCAACCTGAAGCGCTGGCATTGGTCACTATTTGGACTTCTGGTATCCTGAGCCAGTCCATGCCCTTAAGAAATTTTTCTTCGTTTTTCCAACAGTTCAGGTATATTTTTTACTACCGGTGGTATGCTGATTATCCTGTCCAGGGATGATTGTTTCTTGTTCCAATTGTTTAGTATCCAATTTTGCAAGGTTCTGGTGTGGGCCTGACTCCATGGAACTGAACCTATGCAAGATGTTAGAGTACCTAGTAGGCTCATCGCCTTCCAGATGGAGCATCTGTGAGCGTTTTGGAACTTTGTTACTTTGAGTTTGAGGGATATTATCTTGTCTTGTGGTAGATAAGTCTTCTGATATACAGAATATAACTTTACTCCCAGAAACTTTATTCTTGTGGCCGGGGTGAGTATAGATTTCTTTAGGTTTATCAACCAACCTAGCTCTGAAAGGTTGTCCATGAAATCTCTTATTACCCTGGAGATTTCTTCTTTTGAACCTCCAATTATTAGAAAGTCATCCAGACAGGGGACGATATTTGATCCCTTTTTTCGTAGAAACGCCACCATTTCAACCACCAGCTTGGTGAAGGTTCTTGGGGCTGATGAAATACCGAATGGGACTGCCACATACTGAAAATGATGGAGGGAACCCCTGGTATCTCTTACTGCAAACCTGAAGTACTTTTGAGAAGCCTGATGGATTGGAATATGATAGTAGGCATCTTTTAAATCTATAGACGCCAAAAAGGCGCCCTTTGGAATCAGGGGAATGGTAGAAGCAACTGACTCCATCTTGAACTTCCTGTACACGATTAATCTGTTTAAGGGTTTTAGATTTATTATTGTGCGGTAAGAATTGTTTTTTTTGACCGTATTTTCTCAAGAAAAGTCTTGAGTAAAACCCCTGTCCTACTTCGGTATGAGGTACTTTTATTATGACTCCTGATCTGGTTAGGTCCTGAACTCCCTGCCTTGAATTCCCTTGTTGTGGGTTGTATTTGTGATTTTTTTCTGGAGGGATTGAAGAAAATTCTATCTTATAACCCTGTGCTAAGATTTTTAATGCCCAGGGATTTGATGTGATTGATGAAAATTCTTCAACCTTCCTCCCACTCTGGCGTCATTGTTTGTTTCCCTGCTTGTTTTGGGGATTGAGGATAAATCCCCTACCTTTGCCTCCCTTACTGTAGCTCTAACGACCTGTCTTACTCTTCCCTCTATAGGGTCTAGACTGGGAAGAAAATGGACGTAAGGGTCTCTTCTTAGTTTCTTTTTCTTCTGGAAACCCCATCTTTTTGTCCGCAGCTTTTTCCAGTATTTTATCTAACACTGTCCTAAATACAAATTCACCTGAGAATGCAATTGAACATAATTTGGCCTTAGAGGCCTTTTCCCCCAACCAGGCTTTCATCCACAAGGCTCTTCTAGCTGCGTTAGACAAAGCTGCGTCTTTGGTGGAAAAACTAACCGACGCCGATGCGTCAGCCAGGAAACAGTTGACGATTTTAATAGTGGGATCGAATTTATGATGTCTTCCCTGGGAGTTTTATTTTTTAAATGTTCATCTAATTCTGATAACCAGAAATACACAGTTCTGGCTAAAGATGTGGCTGTAATATTCATCTTGACGCCAAACAATCGCTGCTTCCCAAGCTTTCCTTAAGAGGGAGTCTGCTTTGCGTTCCATAGGATCACTTAACTGTGAAGAATCTTCAAACAGTAAGGCCGTCTTCTTAACTACCTTCGCTACCTGAATGTCGATTTTGGCGATCTCATCAAATATTTTACATTCGGCTGGATCAAATCTCAATCTATTCCTGAATTCCTTTGATACCCCTAGTCTCTTTTCAGGTTCGATCCACTTATCCAGGATCATATCCCTAATGTTTTCATTGATGGGAAATACTTTTAGATTTTTTAGCTAGTAATCCCCCAAACATTTCGTCCTGTACCGTACGTGGTTTGGGAGTATCCTCTATACCCATAGTGGACCTTATGGGTTTAAGTAACTCTTCCATCTCACCAGAGGAGAAGAAGTATTTTTTGTCATCTTCAACAATTTTGCCCTCAGACATAAGTTCTTCCTCAAAACCTTGTCTGGAGGTAGAGGCATCCTCGTCAATGTCCTCTGGCTCAGAGGAGGATTGAACGGATAATTTAGGTCTTTTTGGTGGGATGGGACTAGGGACTCTGAGCGAGGCCATGGAAGATTTGATCTCCTCCTGGATAAAAGCTTTTATCTCAGAAAAGATAGATGGTTGCTCTTCCTTCAGTACGTCTGATATGCAGACTTTACATAATTTATTTTTGTAGTTATCCAGAAGTCTCTTGGCACAAATAGCGTACTTTAGAGGTCTGGATTTAGACTTTGTTTCTCTAGCTCGGGGAGATGCAGCTGGAGAGGGATCAGTGCCCTCCTGACGGGATGTTTGAGCTTCCTGTGTTGACATGGTGGCGCTGATGCTGTTTCAGAGCTGCATGAGCGCCACTTTTAACTTTGCTGGCATCTGATGTCATCCTTGTGCGCCGTAGCTCCGCCTCCCCCATTAAAAATTGCTGGTGTCAATGACGCGCGCCACACAGCATGCGTGCATCCCACGTGACTACCAGCATCTTCGGTCTGCATCCTGAATTCTGTGGAAGCCGTCTCACGATAAGGACGCAGCGCAGGCCCCTGCATGAGCCAGAGTGCCCGATGAGACTGCAGCAGTGGTAGGGAGACCCGAACTGAAATGGGTGTGAATCTGTGGAATGGACTTCCTCAGGACATGGTCACAACAGGAACAGTGGACAGTTTTAAAAAGGGTTTAGATTAAAGGGAACCTGTCATCTTTATGCTGCCCATACTAACGGCATCATAAAGTAGAAACAGGTGAGTTGATTTCAGTGGTCTGTCATTTAAAAGTTAAAGTGGTTGCTGAGAACCAACATCACAATCATTGCAGACTGGGCCTGGAAAAGAGTCACGGCCACCTGAGAAGAGTCCTAGTTATTCATAAATTCTTGCTCTTCCTGCCCACCTGCTGATGATTGACAGGCTTCTACCTAGTTTTCTCCCTTTCTCTCTAGGAGAGAACTGTCAATCATCAGCAGATGGGCGGGAGAGCAGGAGATTATGGATAACCAGGACTCTTCTCAAGCAGATTTTACTCTTTTCAAGGCCTGTGCTTTAATGATTATGATGCTGGTTCTCAGCAACCACTTACTTTTAGTTCATGAGTGACACACCGCTGACATCAGCGCGTTTGTCACTATTTTATTCTGCCTTCAGTGAGATCAGCATAAAGTTGATGACAGGTTCCCTTTATTCTTAAAAGTAAATTACATTAATGCTTATGAAAATGTGTAGAAATCTGAGTCTCACTTCCTTCTGGGATTCACGTCCCCACCTATCCCTTGGTTGAACTTGATGGACTTATGTCTTTTTTTAACCGTATTAACTATGTAACTATATTTCTAAATTATTACTTTCTAGAATATTACATATGGTCTATATTTTCTAAATGGAACATAAAGTATATGTCTTAATTTTGGTGACACGATAGTTCTGTGGTTTGCTAAGGATCAGTATTAACCGCTTGCCGCCACGCTAACGCCGAAAGGCGTCATTGCGGCGGCTCCCCCAGGCTACGCTAACGCCAATAGGCGTCATCTCGCGTGAGCCGAGATTTCCTGTGAACGCGCGCACAGAGGCGCGCGCGCTCACAGGAACGGAAGGTAAGAGAGTTGATCTCCAGCCTGCCAGCGGCGATCGTTCGCTGGCAGGCTGGAGATGTGTTTTTTTTAACCCCTAACAGGTATATTAGACGCTGTTTTGATAACAGCGTCTAATATACCTGCTACCTGGTCCTCTTGTGGTCCCCTTTGTTTGGATCGACCACCAGAGGACACAGGTAGCTCAGTAAAGTAGCACCAAGCACCACTACACTACACTACACCCCCCCCGTCACTTATTAACCCCTTATTAGCCCCTGATCACCCCATATAGACTCCCTGATCACCCCCCTGTCATTGATTACCCCCCTGTCATTGATTACCCCCCTGTAAAGCTCCATTCAGACGTCCGCATGATTTTTACGGATCCACTGATAGATGGATCGGATCCGCAAAACGCATCCGGACGTCTGAATGAAGCCTTACAGGGGCATGATCAATGACTGTGGTGATCACCCCCCTGTCATTGATTACCCCCCTGTAAAGCTCCATTCAGATGTCCGCATGATTTTTACGGATGCACTGATAGATGGATCGGATCCGCAAAACGCATCCGGACGTCTGAATGAAGCCTTACAGGGGCGTGATCAATGACTGTGGTGATCACCCCATATAGACTCCCTGATCACCCCCCTGTCATTGATTACCCCCCTGTCATTGATTACCCCCCTGTAAAGCTCCATTCAGACGTCTGCATGATTTTTACGGATCCACTGATAGATGGATCGGATCCGCAAAACGCATCCGGACGTCTGAATGAAGCCTTACAGGGGCGTGATCAATGACTGTGGTGATCACCCCATATAGACTCCCTGATCACCCCCCTGTCATTGATTACCCCCCTGTCATTGATTACCCCCCTGTAAAGCTCCATTCAGACGTCCGCATGATTTTTACGGATCCACTGATAGATGGATCGGATCCGCAAAACGCATACGGACGTCTGAATGGAGCCTTACAGGGGCGTGATCAATGACTGTGGTGATCACCCCATATAGACTCCCTGATCACCCCCCTGTCATTGATTACACCCCTGTCATTGATCAACCCCCTGTAAAGCTCCATTCAGATGTCCGCATGATTTTTACGGATGCACTGATAGATGGATCGGATCCGCAAAACGCATCCGGACGTCTGAATGAAGCCTTACAGGGGCATGATCAATGACTGTGGTGATCACCCCATATAGACTCCCTGATCACCCCCCTGTAAAGCTCCATTCAGATGTCCGCATGATTTTTACGGATGCACTGATAGATGGATCGGATCCGCAAAACGCATCCGGACGTCTGAATGAAGCCTTACAGGGGCATGATCAATGACTGTGGTGATCACCCCCCTGTCATTGATTACCCCCCTGTAAAGCTCCATTCAGATGTCCGCATGATTTTTACGGATCCACTGATAGATGGATCGGATCCGCAAAACGCATCCGGACGTCTGAATGAAGCCTTACAGGGGCGTGATCAATGACTGTGGTGATCACCCCATATAGACTCCCTGATCACCCCCCTGTCATTGATTACCCCCCTGTCATTGATTACCCCCCTGTAAAGCTCCATTCAGACGTCCGCATGATTTTTACGGATCCACTGATAGATGGATCGGATCCGCAAAACGCATACGGACGTCTGAATGGAGCCTTACAGGGGCATGATCAATGACTGTGGTGATCACCCCATATAGACTCCCTGATCACCCCCCTGTCATTGATTACACCCCTGTCATTGATCAACCCCCTGTAAAGCTCCATTCAGATGTCCGCATGATTTTTACGGATGCACTGATAGATGGATCGGATCCGCAAAACGCATCCGGACGTCTGAATGAAGCCTTACAGGGGCATGATCAATGACTGTGGTGATCACCCCATATAGACTCCCTGATCACCCCCCTGTAAAGCTCCATTCAGATGTCCGCATGATTTTTACGGATGCACTGATAGATGGATCGGATCCGCAAAACGCATCCGGACGTCTGAATGAAGCCTTACAGGGGCGTGATCAATGACTGTGGTGATCACCCCATATAGACTCCCTGATTACCCCCTGTCATTGATTACCCCCCTGTAAAGCTCCATTCAGACGTCTGCATGATTTTTACGGATCCACTGATAGATGGATCGGATCCGCAAAACGCATCCGGACGTCTGAATGAAGCCTTACAGGGGCGTGATCAATGACTGTGGTGATCACCCCATATAGACTCCCTGATCACCCCCCTGTCATTGATTACCCCCCTGTCATTGATTACCCCCCTGTAAAGCTCCATTCAGACGTCTGCATGATTTTTACGGATCCACTGATAGATGGATCGGATCCGCAAAACGCATCCGGACGTCTGAATGAAGCCTTACAGGGGCATGATCAATGACTGTGGTGATCACCCCATATAGACTCCCTGATCACCCCCCTGTCATTGATTACCCCCCTGTAAAGCTCCATTCAGATGTCCGCATGATTTTTACGGATGCACTGATAGATGGATCGGATCCGCAAAACGCATACGGACGTCTGAATGAAGCCTTACACGGGCGTGATCAATGACTGTGGTGATCACCCCATATAGACTCCCTGATCACCCCCCTGTCATTGATCAACCCCCTGTCATTGATCACCCCCCCTGTCATTGATCACCCCCCCTGTCATTGATCACCCCCCTGTCATTGATCACCCCCCTGTAAGGCTCCATTCAGACATTTTTTTGGCCCAAGTTAGCGGAATTATTATTTTTTTTTTTTCTTACAAAGTCTCATATTCCACTAACTTGTGTCAAAAAATAAAATCTCACATGAACTCACCATACCCCTCACGGAAACCAAATGCGTAAAATTTTTTAGACATTTATATTCCAGACTTCTTCTCACGCTTTAGGGCCCCTAGAATGCCAGGGCAGTATAAATACCCCACATGTGACCCCATTTCGGAAAGAAGACACCCCCAGGTATTCCGTGAGGGGCATATTGAGTCCATGAAAGATTGAAATTTTTGTCCCAAGTTAGCGGAACGGGAGACTTTGTGAGAAAAAAATTAAAAATATCAATTTCCGCTAACTTGTGCCAAAAAAAAAAAATTTCTATGAACTCGCCATGCCCTTCATTGAATACCTTGGGGTGTCTTCTTTCCAAAATGGGGTCACATGTGGGGTATTTATACTGCCCTGGCATTCTAGAAGCCCCAAAGCGTGAGAAGAAGTCTGGTATCCAAATGTCTAAAAATGCCCTCCTAAAAGGAATTTGGGCACCTTTGCGCATCTAGGCTGCAAAAAAGTGTCACACATCTGGTATCGCCGTACTCAGGAGAAGTTGGGGAATGTGTTTTGGGGTGTCATTTTACATATACCCATGCTGGGTGAGAGAAATATCTTGGTCAAATGCCAACTTTGTATAAAAAAATGGGAAAAGTTGTCTTTTGCCAAGATATTTCTCTCACCCAGCAAGGGTATATGTAAAATGACACCCCAAAACACATTCCCCAACTTCTCCTGAATACGGCGATACCACATGTGTGACACTTTTTTGCAGCCTAGGTGGGCAAAGGGGCCCATATTCCAAAGAGCACCTTTAGGATTTCACAGGTCATTTACCTACTTACCACACATTCGGGCCCCTGGAAAATGCCAGGGCAGTATAACTACCCCACAAGTGACCCCATTTTGGAAAGAAGACACCCCAAGGTATTCCGTGAGGGGCATGGCGAGTTCCTAGAATATTTTATTTTTTGTCACAAGTTAGTAGAAAATGCTGATTTATTATTATTTTTTTTTTTTCATACAAAGTCTCATATTCCACTAACTTGTGACAAAAAATAAAAACTTCCATGAACTCACTATGCCCATCAGCGAATACCTTGGGGTCTCTTCTTTCCAAAATGGGGTCACTTGTGGGGTAGTTATACTGCCCTGGCATTCTAGGGGCCCAAATGTGTGATAAGGAGTTTGAAATCAAATTCTGTAAAAAATGACCTGTGAAATCCGAAAGGTGCTCTTTGGAATATGGGCCCCTTTGCCCACCTAGGCTGCAAAAAAGTGTCACACATCTGGTATCTCCGTACTCAGGAGAAGGTGGGGAATGTGTTTTGGGGTGTCATTTTACATATACCCCTGCTGGGTGAGAGAAATATCTTGGCAAAAGACAACTTTTCCCATTTTTTTATACAAAGTTGGCATTTGACCAAGATATTTATCTCACCCAGCATGGGTATATGTGAAAAGACACCCCAAAACACATTCCTCAACTTCTCCTGAATACAGAGATACCAGATGTGTGACACTTTTTTGCAGCCTAGGTGGGCAAAGGGGCCCATATTCCAAAGAGCACCTTTCGGATTTCACAGGTCATTTTTTACAGAATTTGATTTCAAACTCCTTACCACACATTCGGGCCCCTAGAATGCCAGGGCAGTATAACTACCCCACAAGTGACCCCATTTTGGAAAGAAGAGACCCCAAGGTATTCGCTGATGGGCATAGTGAGTTCATGGAAGTTTTTATTTTTTGTCACAAGTTAGTGGAATATGAGACTTTGTATGAAAAAAAAAAAAAATAAATCATCATTTTCCACTAACTTGTGACAAAAAAAAAAAAATTCTAGGAACTTGCCATGCCCCTCACGGAATACCTTGGGGTGTCTTCTTTCCAAAATGGGGTCACTTGTGGGGTAGTTATACTGCCCTGGCATTCTAGGGGCCCGAATGTGTGGTAAGGAGTTTGAAATCAAATTCTGTAAAAAATGACCTGTGAAATCCGAAAGGTGCTCTTTGGAATATGGGTCCCTTTGCCCACCTAGGCTGCAAAAAAGTGTCACACATCTGGTATTGCCGTACTCAGGAGAAGGTGGGGAATGTGTTTTGGGGTGTCATTTTACATATACCCATGCTGGGTGAGAGAAATATCTTGGCAAAAGACAACTTTTCCCATTTTTTTATACAAAGTTGGCATTTGACCAAGATATTTATCTCACCCAGCATGGGTATATGTAAAAAGACACCCCAAAACACATTCCTCAACTTCTCCTGAATACAGAGATACCAGATGTGTGACACTTTTTTGCAGCCTAGGTGGGCAAAGGGGCCCATATTCCAAAGAGCACCTTTCGGATTTCACAGGTCATTTTTTACAGAATTTGATTTCAAACTCCTTACCACACATTTGGGCCCCTAGAATGCCAGGGCAGTATAACTACCCCACAAGTGACCCCATTTTAGAAAGAAGAGACCCCAAGGTATTTCGTGATGGGCATAGTGAGTTCATAGAAGTTTTTATTTTTTGTCACAAGTTAGTGGAATATGAGACTTTGTAAGAAAAAAAAAAAAAAAAAAAAATCATCATTTTCCGCTAACTTGTGACAAAAAATAAAAAGTTCTATGAACTCACTATGCCCATCAGCGAATACCTTAGGGTGTGTACTTTCCGAAATGGGGTCATTTGTGGGGTGTTTGTACTGTCTGGGCATTGTAGAACCTCAGGAAACATGACAGGTGCTCAGAAAGTCAGAGCTGCTTCAAAAAGCGGAAATTCACATTTTTGTACCATAGTTTGTAAACGCTATAACTTTTACCCAAACCATTTTTCTTTTACCCAAACATTTTTTTTTTATCAAAGACATGTAGAACTATAAATTTAGAGCAAAATTTCTATATGGATCTCGTTTTTTTTTGCAAAATTTTACAACTGAAAGTGAAAAATGTCATTTTTTTGCAAAAAAATCGTTAAATTTCGATTAATAACAAAAAAAGTAAAAATGTCAGCAGCAATGAAATACCACCAAATGAAAGCTCTATTAGTGAGAAGAAAAGGAGGTAAAATTCATTTGGGTGGTAAGTTGCATGACCGAGCAATAAATGGTGAAAGTAGTGTAGTGCCGATTTGTAAAAAAGGGCCTGGTCTTTAGGGGGGTATAAACCTGTGGTCCTTAAGTGGTTAATCAGCCTCTGTTTCCTAATTTACGCCTATTAGCCATAAAATGTTGTTCTCCTCTGTTTACCATTTTAACTAGTTTTCTCATAATTTAACAAGCTACTTTTACTGCATACATTAATATTGATATGCAATGCCTGAATAACACCTCCATATGCTATTCATGGAGTCTACAATGGAGAATTATCGTAGTAGTGTAATGTAATTATCACTAAGAAACAAAATCATTTTCACACAATGCCAGTCGGCTGCACCAAAAGCCACTAAGAATGCTTGCATGTGGGCTTCTGCTCCACTCAAGGTCAGCTTTGGATTTCTGCACAAGATTCCACAGCAAATACATACTAGATTATTCCAACACGTATTTTAAATCATGTGAACATACCCTTAATGGTAAAAGTTTCCTAAGAATAAAATGTACTATACAGACTGTTTAGATCATATACCTGGAAAACATTCAACCTTTGTTGAAGGGCAGATGGTGTACGAACTCCAGCTCTTACTAAGATATAGCATGTCACCCACTATATCTGAAGGGGGTGCATAATGAGAAAATGAACTATCTGAAAAAAAAAAAATTACTACAAGTATACAGTGCTTTTTTAAATGTTACCAAATACTATGCATTAAATTGACATTTCCTGTTCCTGCAGCTCACTGTGAAGCTTTGCTGCATAGACTGGAGCAGAGGTGGCAGAGTTATCTCATTGTCATACGAGAGTCAGGAATGCAGTGACATTTAAAGCAGAAATAATAAAACATTTTCTCTCTTCTACAGACTTAAGCCTCATTCACATGTCCGTGCTCAAATCTGTGAAAAAGGTGGTCAGCGATGTCTCCATGAAGATGGCCGTCAAGGACCCGTTTGTGGTCCGTGGGACCGTTTTTTGCTGTCCGTTTGTCATCCGTGTTTCACGTACACTGTGTAGCCGGAAAAAAAAAAACATTTTCAAAGCATCTCTTCCTAATGATTAATGAAACACATGTTGCATCCATGGTTTTCATGGACCTATAGACTATAATGGGCGTGATGGATCCATGAACACGGACAAAATAGAGCATGCGTCCATGCTAAAACCACATACCCACGGACCATGCTAAAACACGAATGTGTGAATACACACATTAAAATGAATGGGTACGTGTTGTCTGTGGTGAACACTTACAGCACACGTACGTGGAACACTGACCTGACGTGTGAATGAGGCTTTACAGCTAACTAATGAAACTAAAGTCCCCTTTCAGAAAGGTACCCTGGCCAGATGCAAGGCAGGAAAGACTTCTATTATGACGGAATGCAATACGGAATGCCTCTAATAGGCTTCCATGGTGCATGCCGTCATAGAATTCCGTTATGGTCCGTGGTAATGGAATCCATTATGGAATTCTTAGATAACCCGAACGCTAAACTTGCAAATCGCAAGTTCACTCAACACTAACTGTTATCTTGCCAAAGAAAGATGAACATAAGAAATAAAACACTACTAATGAAAAACGAAATGAAACACTACTAATTAGCACATAATGTATTTATTCATGGGCAAAATTGCAAACAGATTGATAATCACCTTGATTAATCACATAATACAATTCTCCATCACAATTTGTCATAAAACAGATATATATATTAAATAAGAAGTCACTTAGATTAGAGTCAGGTCTTTCTTTGGGATGGGAGGCTCATTTGTAGGAGTACCAATACCCAAGAAAGAAGGTGGATAACTAAAAGACGATCGAGTGTTCACAAGACATCTTTATCAGACACACGCTCAGCCTTTAATACCTCGAGTGCCTTATGAATCGGGAACGGCGATTACATTGCCCCCCCCCCCATCATTGAACCCCTCAGATGCTGAGTTCATTGCTGATCGCTGCATCTGAGGCTACAATTTAGGCCTTTCAGGGGCTAAAAATTTAAATACTCACCTTATTTTACAAAAAAAAAGTATATTTTGTGCATTCTAATGTCATCATTGAACAACCCCAAATGTTACGCTACAAGGACAGTTTTTCTCCAAGACAGTTTTAATAAATGAGGGCCATAGTGCTATAAAGTCAGTCTTCTTCTGCTCCACCCTTAACCAGCTCTCATGCGATGTATAAAAGCACAATTAATGAATTCATTTTCAGGATAAAACCAAAGTAATATTTATCTTATTCCCGTATAATACAACCCCTCTCCTCCACATCATTTCAAGCTCCAGAAAATTGCAGGAATCCATCATCTGCATAATAGTCCAGAGAAAAAGTCCCACTGGTGGACAAGTCACAGCAGCCAGAGATTAGCAGTCTTGTGTTCTGGAGAAATGTTGCATTTAGTCAGAGTCACTGTCATCAGACAGAAAACTAAACTGACGGAACTTGATCGGGAGATCTCTCCAAACATCCAAAGTGTCCTTGGTCATCTTCTCATCCTCATACTTGATGACAAAGTTACAGATCTTCAGGCAGGGAACCTCAGTACCTTTGTGCACCATTATAGTTCCCCATGGCTGTGGAACAAATATAATAAGGACATTAAGAAAAGCATTACAGTTTGTCACCCATGCAGGGAAGCCATAAATGATATGTCCTTCTTTGAATTCCATTTTACAGTTTATATACAGACATAGGGGGTCTTTTACGAACTGAAGAAAACTGGCATACATCTGTCGCAGATTGTGGCACAAAGGTTATTTGCAACGCGTTCTGTGACTTTTCCTTACTCATGCCAGGTCCAAAAAAAGGGGGGGGTGGCATGTGCGGGGAAGGGGGCATGCCTGTGTTTGGCGTAGAAAAATCTCTATTTCTACGCCAGCAAGGAAGCTGGCGTAGATTTAGACTGGCACCTCTACATAACTTTGGCGGAACCACCGTCACTGTCTAAAACGCCAGTCTTAATAAATGAACCCCATATTCTACATACAAATTAGAGTGACGTTTACTAGTCACACCCTATATTACATTCCAGAGCTGTATTTACACATCTGCTGGTCGTCATTGGAAACAGTCAACACATTTGTTGTCAGACACACCCCAGATTAACACCAGACACCAGTGCAGTGCCTGGCACATGTACCTGGGAGAACCTCTTATAGATCATAGACTTGGCCCAGAAGCTTCAGGTAATGCCTCTGTTGAGGGAGTTCAGCTCTGAAGCTTTAAAGAGTTACTAAACCATTGAATGAAATTTTAATATGATGTCCCTAATTCCCTAAAAACCTTTTTCCAATATACTTTATTCATTTTGTACATTTATTAGTGTTTACTCTACCTAAAGTGCACCATTCACTGTGTGCTTAAAACTCAGTTCCCCGTACACCGCTGACAGGTAGGAAAAACGCTAAGAAAAATACAAAATTAATAAATAAAGTATATTGGAAAAAGGTTTTTTAGGGCATTAGGGACATCCTATTAAAATTTCATTCAAAGGTTTAGTTACTCTTTAAGAATTTTGAATGCAGCTCTGAACTATAATACTGGGACTGTAAGGGCTCTTTCACACTTGCGTTGTTTTGTTCCGGCATAGAGTTCCGTCGTCAGGGCTCTATGCCGGAAGAATCCTGATCAGGATTATCCCTATGCATTCTGAATGGAGAGAAATCCGTTGAGGATGCATCAGGATGCCTTCAGTTCCGGACCAGAACGTTTTTTTGGCCGGAGAAAATACCGCAGCATGCTGCGCTTTTTGCTCCGGCCAAAAATCCTGAACACTTGCCGCAAGGCCGGATCCAGAATTAATGCCCATTGAAAGGCATTAATCCGGATCCGGCCTTAAGCTAAACGTCGTTCCGGTGCATTACCGGATCCGACGTTTAGCTTTTTCTGAATGGTTACCATGGCTTCCAGGACGCTAAAGTCCTGTTTGCCATGGTAAAGTGTAGTGGGGAGCGGGGGAGCAGTATACTTACCGTCCGTGCGGCTCCCGGGGCGCTTCAGAATGACGTCAGGGTGCCCCACGCGCATGGATGACGTGTCGCATGGATCACGTCATCCATGCGCATGGGGCGCTCTGACGTCATTCTGGAGCGCCCCGGGAGCCGCACGGACGGTAAGTATACTGCTCCCCCACTCCCCACTACTACTATGGCAGCCAGGACTTTAATAGCGTCCTGGGTGCCATAATAACACTGAACGCATTTTGAAGACGGATCCGTCTTCAAATGCTTTCAGTTCACTTGTGTTGTTACGGATCCGGCGGGCACCTCCGGCAAATGGAGTGCACAACGGATCCGGACAACGCAAGTGTGAAAGAGGCCTAACTCAGAATCTGTAAAAGATAAGCAATGGAATGTCCTATATGTTCAAAACTACTCAACTTGTTATGCACATTCATTGTATATACTGTATAAACTGTTACAGATGGACATTCCCTTTAAGTTACTTGAGAAAATTGTTGGTCATAGGCTACCACATAAGTCCATCATTAAGTATGGAAAGCTTTATCAGATTTATAGTTATAATTCATCAAATATCCTTTAAAATATAGACACTTACCCGACCACAATTGTTGCAAATGATTTCACCATTTGTTTGGTAATCTGCAAACTTCTCTTGAAGGGTTTTATTTTCCCATTTTTTGTAACGTTTTCTAAAAAAAATAAAAATAAATTACTACAATATACACTGCATGCAGAATTATTAGGCAAATGAGTATTTTGACCACATCATCCTCTTTATGCATGTTGTCTTACTCCAAGCTGTATAGGCTCGAAAGCCTACTACCAATTAAGCATATTAGGTGATGTGCATCTCTGTAATGAGAAGGGGTGTGGTCTAATGACATCAACACCCTATATTAGGTGTGCATAATTATTAGGCAACTTCCTTTCCTTTGGCAAAATGGGTCAAAAGAAGGACTTGACCGGCTCAGAAAAGTCAAAAATAGTGAGATATCTTGCAGAGGGATGCAGCACTCTTAAAATTGCAAAGCTTCTGAAGCGTGATCATCGAACAATCAAGCGTTTCATTCAAAATAGTCAACAGGGTCGCAAGAAGCGTGTGGAAAAACCAAGGCGCAAAATAACTGCCCATGAACTGAGAAAAGTCAAGCGTGCAGCTGCCAAGATGCCACTTGCCACCAGTTTGGCCATATTTCAGAGCTGCAACATCACTGGAGTGCCCAAAAGCACAAGGTGTGCAATACTCAGAGACATGGCCAAGGTAAGAAAGGCTGAAAGACGACCACCACTGAACAAGACACACAAGCTGAAACGTCAAGACTGGGCCAAGAAATATCTCAAGACTGATTTTTCTAAGGTTTTATGGACTGATGAAATGAGAGTGAGTCTTGATGGGCCAGATGGATGGGCCCGTGGCTGGATTGGTAAAGGGCAGAGAGCTCCAGTCCGACTCAGACGCCAGCAAGGTGGAGGTGGAGTACTGGTTTGGGCTGGTATCATCAAAGATGAGCTTGTGGGGCCTTTTCGGGTTGATAATGGAGTCAAGCTCAACTCCCAGTCCTACTGCCAGTTTCTGGAAGACACCTTCTTCAAGCAGTGGTACAGGAAGAAGTCTGCATCCTTCAAGAAAAACATGATTTTCATGCAGGACAATGCTCCATCACACACGCCCAAGTACTCCACAGCGTGGCTGGCAAGAAAGGGTATAAAAAAAGAAAATCTAATGACATGGCCTCCTTGTTCACCTGATCTGAACCCCATTGACAACCTGTGGTCCATCATCAAATGTGAGATTTACAAGGAGGGAAAACAGTACACCTCTCTGAACAGTGTCTGGGAGGCTGTGGTTGCTGCTGCACGCAATGTTGATGGTGAACAGATCAAAACACTGACAGAATCCATGGAAGGCAGGCTTTTGAGTGTCCTTGCAAAGAAAGGTGGCTATATTGGTCACTGATTTGTTTTTGTTTTGTTTTTGAATGTCAGAAATGTATATTTGTGAATGTTGAGATGTTATATTGGTTTCACTGGTAAAAATAAATAATTGAAATGGGTATATATTTGTTTTTTGTTAAGTTGCCTAATAATTATGCACAGTAATAGTCACCTGCACACACAGATATCCCCCTAAAATAGCTAAAACTAAAAAACAAACAAAAAACTACTTCCAAAAATATTCAGCTTTGATATTAATGAGTTTTTTGGGTTCATTGAGAACATGGTTGTTGTTCAATAATAAAATTAATCCTCAAAAATACAACTTGCCTAATAATTCTGCACTCCCTGTATTATTCATAGGCTGCTGTAATGAAACATACATTTATTTTTGCTAATGCATACAGCATCTGGACGCCGCACATGCCAGACACCTGGAGCAGCGCATCCTCCAGCAGGAGCTTCTCCACCAACTTAAAAAAGGGGTCCGCAGAACCCCGAAACGCGTTGTCTCAATAAAAACCTACTGATTTGAATATCTCTGGTTGCGTTTTTGCGCCTCTGATCCACGCCTCCACTCAACCTCCCCAGTCCAGTGGAAGCTTACCATATTTGCTGACCCAGACGGCGGCCTGGCCCCCACCAAAGGAGAATACGGACGAAATCGGCAGCACCAACCAGCTAGATCTAATCACCCCTATTCGCCTTCATTGTGGTTGCACCCAATATTAGGTGCAACAAAAACAGGTGAGCAGAACCATACTTCCTGTGTTTGGAGGCTTTTTTAACATACTCACCATATGAGCGCCTTTTTCCTCTTGTGGCCATGTTTTGCTGATTTAAGTGAATGGACCAGGGCTGCAATACCAAGCACAGCCAATATTCAATGTACGGCGCTTTGTTTGGTAAGCTGTGGCCCTCACACTGCAGCCTCTAAAAAAGAACCTGGTTGCTGGGTGTCGGATCCTCACCGGTCAAATATTGATGACCTATCATATGTATATTACAATTGATGACAGCTATCCGCTAAAAAGAACATAAAATACATACTTGAACTTTTGGTCGAGAACAACGTGATGCATGTCTTCTATCACACGAATGTCAAGTCCAGAACAAACGAGACTCTGACACTTTATACACCAGAAAGTAACTTTCCCAGGGTTCTTCTGGTAAACTTTTTGCAAGTCCTTCTTCTTCTTTACTTTTCTTTCAACAATGGTTTGCTTCTGAAATTCTTGGATCTTCAAAAAAATAAAAATAAATCTTGAAGACACTATGGCCACAATGGATTTCTGATGTGGAACTTTGAATTCCATAAAAACACAACAAGCGTCACCTCTAGAAATAACTGAATTACCTTTTCAGCAAAAATTTTAGGGTCCATCGTCTGCACCTTTTGGATAGCTTTATGCATCAAGTTTTCTCTGTAAACATTAACACTGTCATGATCAATAGCCCCGGATGACCTAGAAGCCACCAGGACAACAGCACTTTCTTCAGCTCTGGCTCGCCCACGGGCCTAGTGGTCAAAAGGAGAACATTGCTTTTATTATTCAATGACAGAATGAAATGCTAAATCAAAGTTGTATTGAATATCATAAATGATTAGCTAGTTAAGTATATATAGATAGTACAGACGGAGCGCCCAAAACCTGCTCATCAAATCTGGGTGGAACCAACAGAGGTACAAGCCCAGAGAGAGCAGACCGTGCCAGTAGTGTGACCAGGAAGCTGTGAAGGATGAGGCTCACTTTCTGCTGCATGGCCCCAAATACTCAGCAGGAGACTGTCTGATCTCTGCCCAGACCTCCATGGAGGAGGAAGAGACACTCTACATACTACTGGGGAAAGAGGAGAACACAGCGGCCATAGAAGCACAATATATTACTGCCTGCCATAGATTGAGAGGAGCCTGATGTGTTACGGACTCTTATACCCCCACATAGATGTGTCCCATCCCCCAAAGCTACCCTATAAACCCACCCTGGATGTGTCCCCATCCCGACCCAATTATTTCTTACTTGCTTTGGCTTTTGGCAATGCTAAAATGCATTTAGTCCTGACAATAAAGCTGATTTGAATTGATAAATAGATAAATGAGATCGATGATAGATAGATATGAGATCGATAAATCTGAAATAGATAAATATGAGATCGATAGATCTGAAATAGATAGATATGAGATCGATCGATCTGAAATAGACAGATTGATATGAGATAGATAGACAGATTGATATGAGATAGATAGATAGATAGATAGATAGATAGCAGCACTATAAGTTTCAGTCTGGTGCAATTCCTCCAAGACTGGCAGTACTAGGTCCCTCAGTATAAATTTGCAGAAAAGAGACAGCACTCCAAAATGTGGTAAAGGGTGGTGGACCTGTGAATAAACGCAAGTAATGGTCCACACCCTTTACCAAATTTTGAAGTGATGCCTCTTTTCTGCAAAATTATAGATATATAGATAGACATATAACAGTATAGAGAGACTTGTAAACAATACACATATGCATACATCTACAATTACCTGCACCATTGCAATTTCATTGTGGATACAACCATACACGATAACTATGTTGCATTCCTTGATATCCAGACCCTCCTCGGCCACACTGGTTGCAATCAGTAGGTTCAATTCTCCGTTTTTAAATTTTTGAATCACTTTCTTTTGCTCATTCTAAAAACAATGACATATATCATAATTGATAATATATTATCAAGAGAAAGGCTGAGACTTAAAGATTAGGCGGATCTATTTCTTAATATAATTTGGATATATCCATACAAAGAGGTTAGAGCAGGTGGTTGCCATATCCCTTCCTCAACATGCCACTGAAACTGGATTGTACTGTAATTCACTGAAAAATTAACCTACTTTTTTTTTATTTTTATAAAACGTAACTTTTATATTAGATATTTACTAAAATAGGTCCAACAAATAGATAATATTGTAAAGGACTGCAATTAGTTATCTGGCAAATAAACATGCATTAAAGATACATAACACCACATTCACCATATATAAGTGTATCTCAGGCACTGAATTTGTTATAACCACTCACGGTTTGATGCACAAATACTCCAGGCTGGTGTGGTGGGTCTGGGTTCTGATAGGTGGATCCAAACGATCTTAGTTGTAGAATCGTTCACTGTAAAAAGGATCCAAAATGTTTAAGCGGTGTTATCTTTTTCCCTTTTTCCAATGAAAGAAGGGAATGGGAGTGGGAGATATGTCCCTATAGATTCTATCAAGCCCTGCCTGAAAGCGGAGAGGTCTCCCGCCTAAATGCGAAAGAATCACCCCCTAGAGGGCGACCCCACTTATCGGTGGCTGACCCTAAGAACAACTTGCCCTATAACTCCCAGTTCATGTATTAGAGATATTTCAAGGTCCCGACGCGTTTCCTCTGTCAGTATGATATTGGCAGATTCATCGGGGGATAAAGAGGATAAAGATACAGCTCAATGGCTGTTAGCTGGATAGCTCTTGCTGATGTTCAAGCTGGTAATGTGCAGTCCAGAGTCTTTATCCCCTGATGAATCTGCCAATATCATACTGACAGAGGAAACGCGTCGGGACCTTGAAATATCTCGAATACATGAAATGGGAGTTATAGGGCAAGTTGTTCTTAGGGTCAGCCACCGATAAGTGGGGTCGCTCTCTAGGGGGTAATTCTTCCACATTTAGGCGGGAGACCTCTCCGCTTTCAGGCAGGGCCTGATAGAATCTATAGGGATATATCTTCCATTCCCTTATT
Organism: Bufo bufo; assembly: GCF_905171765.1. Taxonomy (NCBI): domain Eukaryota; kingdom Metazoa; phylum Chordata; class Amphibia; order Anura; family Bufonidae; genus Bufo; species Bufo bufo. The sequence continues at coordinate 196,691,228 of NC_053395.1, read as the reverse complement.
TTCATTGGAAAAAGGGAAAAAGATAACACCGCTTAAACATTTTGGATCCTTTTTACAGTGGACGATTCTACAACTAAGATCTTTTGTGTAAAGGATCTCCTGACACCCCGACTGGGTACCTCCGGTGATGGATGCTCCCGGTGCCTCCCGAGGACTCCAAGCACTCCGCTCGACACCGATACCACCACAGGAACCAGGAACAGGAACAGCTCTTACAAGAGCTAGGAGTAGTTTGATGGTCCTGGCTTGTTATGGGAGACTTTTTCAGAGCTGGAGTTTGGGAGCCCTACACAAGCCCGGTTCCGTGATCTCTTGGAATGGAGGGAGAGCAGGTATGACTGGGACAACACTCATGAGATTGAGCAGGACCTGGTCCACCTGGTGACCCGGGAGATGGAGCTGGAACAGGGCTACCAGCAGCTGTTCCACTCCAGTGAGAAGGCTCAGCAGGAGAGCAGAGTGACAGACCCAGAGCCAGACCTCTTCAGCTGGGAAGATATTGTGGAGGTTTACTGGGAAGAACCCCAGCGGCAATGTGATTTATTGGGAATTGGGAGCCCAGTCTCCATTCCCCAGCGGCAGGCTGAGTTACAGGGGGCAGAGACAGTCGGTCCTGTCCTCCAGCGGCAGAGTGTCCAGCAGGGAATAGAGAGCCCAGTCTCCTTTCCCCAACAGCAGGACACTGTATTGGGAGCGGAGACGGTCGGTCGCCCTCCCCAGTGGCTGGAAGTATGTATGGGAGAGGAGCTCGTTACCCCCTCTCCCCAGCCGCAGCTTAACGCACCAGGGGGAGACAGTAAGCCCCACAACAGTGCAGATGGGACTGTAGTCTCTGCACTTACAGCACAGGGGGTAGGGACAGTCGGTCCTGTCCCCCAGCAACAGGGCTGTTTAGCCAAAGGGGAGACAGTCGGTCTCCCCCCACAGCAGCATGGAGGTTTATCTAAAGGGGAGACAGTTGGTCTCCCCCTCCAACAACCAGGCTTCTTCCGTGGTAGCGCTGGCACCAGGGCAAAGTACCACTGGTCTCTGCCCACTCAGCAACCCACCAAAGCAGTCTACCAGTCCTCCACACAGCCGTGGTGAGGCACATGGACATGGACAGGTTTATCCCTTGCTCAGGTGTAGTAACCATTTATTGTGGGTGGGCTGTACTGCTGTTTCTGTTTTGTGGGTGGGCTGCTGGACTAACAAGGGTACTGACCGGCAGAAGGTCAGATACCCTGTTAGTCTGTTTGGAAAAGGGGAGAAATGTGGCGAAACCAACCTCGCCACTGGGTGGTGGAGAAGCCTGGTTGCCAGCCTCTTGCCCCAGGATTATGGGCCCTCTCATCAGCCATGCTTCCTTTGTTCACAAAGGACTTTTACTAACTTTTGAACCCCTGGTCTAATTCGTGCCATTTTGGGATATGTTAAATGTCTGTGTTTACTGTAATGGTTGGGACATTGTATATTTGAGTAGTGATGTCTGTCCTATTGTCTCCACATGTGTATTGGCGATTTCCCTTTGTCCTGAGAGATAATTGAATTACTCCTCGGTTGTCTCCAGGACAGAAGACATTGTGTATTCTCCTGCCTGTGATAATTACATCAACCCATTGTGTAAGGTAATTGTATCACAGGCAGAGGGGAGGATTTTGTGTGGGAGTGTTTTACTGTATTGTACGTGTTTATTGGTTGTTTTTACAAAACCCTGTGGGTGGTACTAGTGTGTAACAATGTTATATAAGAACAATAAACACACATCTCTGGCTGTCCACTGCTTGACCCTCTACACGGAACCTCGTCTCGTTCTTGGGGGGATTCACTGTATGCTGTTAGAGACTGATTGCTAGGAGTGTAAGCCGCTTGGGTGCGTTTCCTATTCGTCTGCTAGCAGCTATTTGTGAGGTTCCGTTCGGAGTTTGGAGCATTCCCTTGTATGCCGTTACAGTTTGGATCCACCTATCCGAACCCAGACCCACCACACCAGCCTGGAGTATTTGTGCATCAAACCGTGAGTGGTTATAACAAATTCAGTGCCTGAGATACACTTATATATGGTGAATGTGGTGTTATGTATCTTTAATGCATGTTTATTTGCCAGATAACCAATTGCAGTCATTTACAATATTTATCTAATTGTGGGACCTATTTTAGTAAATATCTAATACAAAAGTTAAGTTTTAAGTAGGTTAATTTTTCAGTGAATTACAGTTTATAATACCTACACAAATATGCATTAATACCACTGTGAATTTTGGATTGTACTGTACCTGAGTCATGGATTTATAGTCACTGTTGCCTCCGGCTCCAATGATGTAATGTGCTCGGACGCCCACTTCTTTGAACTTTTCATTGTCACCGATCCACTCAGACAGAGCGACAGCACTCTGCCGAGTCTTGGTGAATATAATTCCTCTGGCTTTGCTATTCCTGGTAAACTCTTCCATGATGGATCTTCTAAGTTTAATAAGTTTCTCGTTTTCGTACTCTTCTTTCTCAGACAGTTGCTCAAGTTCTTTCTTGTGTTCTGAGTAAATATACAGTAAGTACTTAATATTTCACAGATGTGCAGAGTCTGAATTGATAAAGTATATCCTTAAGGCCTCCTGCACACGACCGCATCTGTATTGTGGGCCGCAAACCACGGATTCTCAAAATACAGATACTTTTTGTGTGCATTCCACAATTCTCACTTCCATCACTACAAATGGCTATTCCACTCCTGAGGATAGCGCCTGGATGGAAAATACTAATAAAAAATGTATGGCAGCACATGATTACACATGCAAAAAATATAACTAAAGGATTGGGCATTATTCTAGAATAAAGTGGTAATATACCTACTGTACATGAAGAATGTAAGCTCTTTGCGCACATTTTTGATCAAAGGTGTGTAGGGCCCTTCTACCAACGCCAAGGTGACCTCTGCAGATGGGTACCTAACACTAACGTTAGTAGATGGGCCCAACATACGTTTCAAAAATGTGCGCAAAGAGCTTCTATTTTTCATGCATAGTAGTTATAGTACCACTTTAATCTAGAATAATCCCTAATCCCTAGTTTTATTGTTTGCATACGTAATGGTGTACTGCCATACATTTTTTTATTTGCTGTCTGCATGTTAGCTTTATGGATGTACACCTGTGACTTTGGATGTGCTAGTCTAAATTTTCTTGTAGTATGTTTGGAGGGTAGCTCGCTCCTTTAGATTAAGCACTCCCCGCCCATCTGCCCAGGGCTTCTTAGCAGAGTATAAATATAGCTGGTTCCTACACCGCCCTGAACATTGTAGGCTTAGGCTAGGTCCAGGAGAGGCAATTCTGTTAGTGTTAGGAACCCATCTGCAGAAGCCACCTTGATGTTGGTAGATGGGCCCGAAACACATTTGATCAAAAATGCAAAGAGCTTGCATTTCTCATGTATAGTAGGTATAGTACCACATTAATCTAGAATAATCCCTAATTCTATTGTTTGCATCTGTAATGGTGTGCTGCCATGGTGTGTTTTTTTATTTATCATGTTAGCTTGGATGTGCTAGTCTAAATTTTCTTGCTGGATGGAAATACAGTCGTGTGCATAAACCCTTCATCTTGGGGCTACTCTAAGAGTCCATTTACAGGGACAGATTTTGGCGGTAAAAAACAACAATCAACCATAGGGCAAATGGGTTGGTGCCGTTTAAGGACCTTTTGCACAGGTGGATACAGTAATTGCCTGTCACAACTAGACAGCTGAGAAGCTCTGACAGGAGTCGTTCAGATCCTCCCCCTTGAGTTTCTTTGTTTTGGTTTCTGTTTCTCACCTTGTTAGGCTATCTCAGCTGTCATGCAGTCAGACTCATTACCTCCCTTTATATTCTCCCCCATAAGGTAGTTGGGTGTGGCTGATACAACTTCCTGGAATGAGTGTGCATGCTGTCTTCAGCTCCCAGCTCCCAACTACCAGTTCTCAGTTCGTCTGCAGATAAGTGTTGTTTTAGTATTTATGATTTTCTGTTGTCTGGATCCAGGTGACCCTGACTCCCTCCGTGTCTGTGTAGGGAGCCGTTGGTCGTGTCCCCTCACTATTGTAGGGCCTTCAGGTTCAGATAGCCGAGGTACGTGGATATGCGCCCATTCACCTTTAGAGTGGTCGCATAGGCTGAGCAATAAGGGAGAGCGGCAGGTCGATTGCAGGGGTCTCCCTTTTTGTTCCTTAGTTGTGGATCCAGTGAGTCATCGTATGTTATTTGTATCATCTTGTTTCCTGTACACCATCCGTGACATTGCCTAGACTATCACCACATGAATAATCTTTACTACTTACTCTTTGTCAAAGGCCCTTAAAGGGTCACTACAATCAAAACATTATAGCACATTTTAACAGTCTATCAGTGAATATTCTAAGTTTTTTTTATATAATAAACTGGTGGTTGGTTTTCTAGATATAATCTTTTTAAGTCACTCTATGTATTCTACTTTCTGTCCTGGCTCTTTACTTTCATCTTTATTTGCATTTTTAGCACAGCAAACCACCTTGCTTGACTTTCTCAGTCAGACTATTACTCCGACCAGAAAGAGCCCCTGTCACGGCGGACAGGAACTCAGATACACAAACAACCAAATACACAAGTGTCTAGGCTAGATGCTGGGGACAGGTCACCTCCTAGCACATCCCTGACTTCTCTCCCTATGCTGCTAAGCCCACTTTCAGACCTTAATGGTAGGAATGAAGTGTCCACGTGCCTGGACTGCAAACACCCTAGAATCCCTGAGATGGTGAGAGGGGAGAAGGGGCAGAAGACACACAAATAGCCTAGACCGCAAACAACACAAACAGAAATAAAACTTAACTGAGCTGGAACAGACAATCCTTCCTTCCTTGAATCCAAGGCCAGACAGAAAGCTATAACACGCACAGCCCTCTGGGATTGAAGGCAATTTAAGCCAATGACCCCACCCAGAGCACCTGAAGGAAGGCGGATCCAGTATGATTCCAAAACAAACAAAAGGTTAGGCACGTGCTGCCAATCTGACAGACCTCCGCACACCGTCCGAGCCGGGCATGACAGTACCCCCCCTTCTACGGGTGACCTCCGGGCACCCTGGACCAACCTTATCCGGGTGGGCTCTGTGAAAAGCCCTAACCAGTCGGCTGGCGTTGACCTCCAGTGCCGGAACCCACATCCTCTCCTCGGGGCCGTATCCCCTCCAGTGTACCAGATACTGAAGGGAACCCCGAAGAACTCTAGAGTCAAGAATCCTGGAGATCTCGAACTCTAAATTCCCATCGACCAGAACAGGAGGAGGGGGCAATGGCGATGGTTCCACTGGTCTCACATATTTTTTCAATAAAGATCTATGGAACACATCATGGATCTTCCAAGTCTGCGGAAGATCCAGTCGAAACGCTACTGGATTGATCAGCGCAGATATTTTGTACGGGCCGATAAATCTTGGACCCAGTTTCCAAGATGGCACTCTGAATTTAATGTTTTTAGTGGACAACCACACCAGATCACCCACACACAGGTTCGGATCAGTCACACGTCTCCTGTCAGCCATTCGCTTATATCTCTCACCCATCGTCTCCAAATTCACTTGTATCCTCCGCCAGATAGATGATAAGGTGGAAGAAAACCTTTCCTCCTCTGGCATCCCAGAGGAACTAGTCCCAGAAAAGGTACCAAACTGAGGATGAAAACCATATGCGCCAAAAAATGGCGACTTACCCGTGGATTCCTGTCTACGGTTATTCAAAGCAAACTCCGCTAAGGGCAGGAATGAGGACCAGTCCTCCTGATTTTCCGCCACAAAGCACCTCAAGTAGGTCTCCAGGTTCTGATTAGTACGCTCCGTCTGACCATTCGACTGTGGATGGAAAGCCGAAGAGAACGAAAGTTGAATGCCAAGCCGAGAGCAGAACGCCCTCCAGAACCTGGAGACAAACTGCGTGCCCCTATCAGAAACCACATCCGAAGGAATACCATGCAATCTCACGATATTGTCAACAAAAATTTGCGCAAAAGTCTTGGCAATAGGCAGAGCAGTTAACGATATAAAATGAGTCATCTTGCTAAAATGATCAACTACCACCAAAATTACTGTTTTCCCAGAGGAACTCGGCAGATCCGTAATAAAGTCCATGGACAAGTGTGTCCAAGGACGAGACGGAATAGATAAAGGAAGGAGTGACCCAGCCGGTCGAGTATGAGCAACCTTAGATCGTGCACAGGTCTCACAGGCTGCCACGTAATCCTCAATGCTCCTACGTAACCCGGGCCACCAGAAACTCCAGGACACAAGGTCACAGGTGGACTTACCACCAGGATGTCCGGCAAGGACAGTATCGTGATGTTCCTTGAAAACCTTGTATCGCAGTTCTTCGGGAACAAATAACCTCCCTGGGGGACAGGAACTAGGAGCCCCCTCCTGAGCTCCCAACACCTCTATCTCCAATTCGGGATACAGGGCGGAAACCACAACCCCGTCGGCCAAAATCGGAGCAGGATCCTCTGAATCACCTCCCCCAGGAAAACTGCGAGACAACGCATCTGCCTTGATATTTTTGACCCCCGGACGAAAAGTGACAACAAAATTGAACCTAGTAAAAAACAGTGACCATCTAGCCTGTCTAGGGTTCAGACGCTTGGCAGATTGCAGGTAAGCCAAATTCTTATGATCCGTATAAACAGTAACGGGGTGAGAAGCCCCCTCCAACCAGTGACGCCATTCCTCAAAGGCCAATTTTATAGCCCAGCAACTCTCTATCTCCCACATCATAGTTCCTCTCGGCGACCGAGAGCTTCTTGGAAAAGAAAGCACACGGGACCCATTTGCCAGGAGATGAACCCTGCGACAGCACAGCTCCCACCCCCACTTCTGATGCATCCACCTCCACCACGAATGGTTGAGACACATCGGGCTGCACCAGAATGGGAGCAGACGCAAAACACTCCTTAATAGTAGAAAAGGCCTGCAATGCCTCCTCCGACCAAACAGAGACGTCAGTGCCCTTCTTTGTCATATCAGTCAGAGGTTTAACAATGGTGGAATAGTTTAGAATAAATTTTCTATAATAGTTAGTAAACCCCAAAAATCGCATCAAAGCTTTCTGATTCTCTGGTCGGTCCCATTCCAGAACCGCCCGGACTTTTTCGGGGTCCATACGAAAACCAGAGTCGGAAAGCAGATATCGCAAAAACGGAAGCTCCTGCACAGAAAACACACATTTTTCCAATTTGGCATATAACTTATTCTCCTGAAGGATCGTCAAAACCTGTCTCACATGATCCTGATGGGTCTTCAGATCAAGAGAGTAAATTAAAATGTCATCCAAGTAAACCACCACGAACCTCCCCACCAAGTGATGAAAAATGTCATTGACGAATCGCTGAAATACCGCTGGCGCGTTCGTCAACCCAAGAGGCATAACCAGATTCTCAAAATGACCCTCGTGCGTGTTGAAGGCCGTCTTCCACTCATCCCCTTCCTTGATTCTGATCAGATTGTAGGCCCCTCTCAAATCCAACTTGGAGAACACCCTGGCACCAACAATCTGATCGGAGATCAAAGGAAGGGGATACGGATCCCGGACTGTAATGCGGTTCAATTCCCGAAAATCCAAACACGGTCTCAGTGATCCATCCTTTTTCTTGACTAAGAAAAAACCTACTGCCACCGGAGACTTAGATGGCCTAATATGACCTTTTGCCAAACTCTCGGCGATATACTTTCGCATGACCTCTCTTTCAGGTTGGGAAAGATTGTAAAGGCGAGACTTTGGCAACTTAGCTCCTGGGATGAGATTAACTGGACAATCATAGTCACGATGAGGGGGCAATTCCTGGGTCCCATCCTCCGAAAAGACATCCGCAAAGTCTGAGAGATATTGAGGTAGAACCGCAGTGGACACCCCTGAGATAGATGTGCCAAGACAATTCTCCGCACAAAACTCTCCCCAACCAATAATTTGTCTTGCCTGCCAATCAATAATTGGATTATGTTTTGTCAACCAAGGAAAGCCTAGGACCAAAGGAGCAGGCAAATTCCTCATGACAAAACAAGAAATAAGCTCTACATGTGAATCATCCAACCTCAACTGAATATTATGTGCAATATGAGTGAGACTCCTTTGAGAAAGAGGTGAAGAATCTATTGCAAACACTGGAATCTCCCTTTCCAAAGTGCACGTACTTAGACCCAGATTTTGAAGGAAAAGAAAGTCAATAAGGTTTAGCCCAGCACCACAGTCAATGAATATCTCAACAAAGAATTTTCTTGAGTCTAGCGCCACCATGGCTGGAAGGAGAAAACGAGAATTACAGGGAGCTTGCATATTTGCTTGTTCCACTACTCCATTCACGCTTCCAAGAGTCAGGACGGTTTCTCTTTCTTTCATATCATCACGTGATTTAACAAAAGGACAAGCAAAAACAAGATGGTCACTTTTACCACAGTAGTAACATAGCTTATGTAATCTCCTAAAGTTTCTCCTACCAGAACGAAAAGATATCTGACCCAACTGCATGGGTTCCTCCCCTACCCCAGAGTTATAAGTAATATCACCCTGGGCAGCAGGTGAGACAAAACCACATGCAGAAGGGATACCTTGCACGGAGGGACCCTTACACCTCTCTCTGATACGTCTATCCAACCGTATAGCCAAAGACATTGCATTCTCTAGAGTATCCGGGTACTCATGAAAAGCCAGGGCATCTTTCAACCTTTCAGATAACCCCTAACAAAACTGACTACGTTAGGCGGGGTTGTTCCACCCCGACTCAGTAGCCCACCTCCTAAACTCTGTGCAGTAAACCTCAGCAGTATGTTTACCCTGTAGTAAGTTACGCAATTTAGATTCTGCCATTGAGACCCGATCTGGGTCATCGTAAATCAATCCCAGGGCTTTGAAAAATTCCTGCACCGACCGGAGGGCCAGAGAACCGGGCGGCAGAGAAAAAGCCCAGGATTGCGCGTCCCCTTTAAGCAGAGACATGATGATACCAACCCTCTGACTTTCTTCACCTGATGACAATGGACGCAGTCGAAAATACAGTTTGCATGACTCTTTAAAGCAGACAAAATCATTCGCACCCCCTGTAAATTTCTCGGGAAGAGCAACTTTAGGCTCCCCACCAATTTGACCTGCACCTGATGCCAGAACCCTCTGACACTGTGTGACCGAACCACGCAGATCCGCAACCTCCAGGGACAATCCCTGCATGCGGTCAACCAGTGCATCAATTGACGCCATCACAAAATCGCTGAGTCACAGTATGGCGTGTTATAATGTCACGGTGGACAGGAACTCAGATACACAAACAACCAAATACACAAGTGTCTAGGCTAGATGCTGGGGACAGGTCACCTCCTAGCACATCCCTGACTTCTCTCCCTATGCTGCTAAGCCCACTTTCAGACCTTAATGGTAGGAATGAAGTGTCCACGTGCCTGGACTGCAAACACCCTAGAATCCCTGAGATGGTGAGAGGGGAGAAGGGGCAGAAGACACACAAATAGCCTAGACCGCAAACAACACAAACAGAAATAAAACTTATCTGAGCTGGAACAGACAATCGTTCCTTCCTTGAATCCAAGGCCAGACAGAAAGCTATAACACGCACGGCTCTCTGGGATTGAAGGCAATTTAAGCCAATGACCCCACCCAGAGAACCTGAAGGAAGGCGGATCCAGCATGATTCCAAAACAAACAAAAGGTTAGACACGTGCTGCCAATCTGACAGACCTCCGCACACCGTCAGAGCCGGGCATGACAGCCCCCCTCTAGTGACTCAATTAGAGAATCACACATTGAGGGATGGGAAAAAAAAACTAAAATTGGCCCCAAGTTGTAGACAAGTCCAAACTGACAGAAGGCAGGGCAAAACAAGTAGGCAGAGCCAACAGAAGCCACAAGTAGGTAGGGACAACAGAAGTAGGCGGGGCCATCAATACTATAGTGCAGCACAAAATACCGTCCCAGCAAAACCAACTACCACAGTGGAAATATTGGATAAGGGGGCTCACACTAGGAAAATTGGATATTTTGGGTTCTCTAGAAAAATCATAGAAAAACAAGTTAAGTATAAAAGTAAGGCAGGAACGCCCACTACTGGTGCTGTAAAACACAGAATTTATTTAAAGTAAAAACACTCCTCTTTTCTAATCAAATACACACTGGGTACATATACTGTATATTAAAAACACAAAATAAAATAAGTGTATGGTAAAAACATCGATAACGAAATCCCCCCAAAGACAAAAAAAAGGCAAAGCCCAATCAATACACAATGGAGCGCTTACTATATTGGTTATATGTATCGTGTATGAGAACCGGCAGGAGTTAAATATATGGCCATCTCACATATACTCTACATATATATCCCTATTTGGGTAGGTCAAGCAACAAGATCCTTCTTGCTTAGCACATATATATGCATATATCTTAGTGGTAGTAGGTTTATTTATGGATAAAAATGTTAACGAAGGATTGATTTCACAAAAATATATACGGAAACCCTATGAACAAAAAAACGCAATAATGGCGCATCATAGGACATTAGATCTACATAGGGGATATTGGAAGCACTATGTGCAAACAAAGGGACATTATTCCATGTGATGATAAAATCCAGTTCAGGATTTATATTCAACTCTGAAGATTCTCATTCCGCTTTTTAGGTCTGACCCACATTGAACCCTATAAAAGGTAACTGGAAATGACACAGGTTCTAAGCCACTGATGAAGAAGCAAGAAGCTCTGAAACGCGTCTGGTGCGATCCTGTGTCATCTAACCAAAGATTTTCTGGTCCTGACCAAGCAAAGTAAGGGGTACCCTAAAGGAGTAGCGCTTTATATCTACAGCTCAGCCTCTGTGCACGGAGGTTTGAGCACGGAACTTTGATCACCTGACTGTCACAGCCAGACAGCCCAGAAGCGCTCACAGGAGCTTTTCAGATCCTCCTCCTTGAATTTCTTTGTTTTGGTTTAGTTTCTCATCTCGTTAGTCTATCTCAGCTGTCATGCAGTCGGACTGATTGCTGCCCTTTAAGTTCCTCCCCATAATGCAGTAGTGTGCGGCTGATACAACTTCCTGGAGTGTGTGTGCATGCTGTTCCCAGTTCCCAGTTCCCAGTCCTCAGTCATCAGTCGTCAGTCGTCTGCAAGATAAGTGCTGTTTATGTATTTATGATTTTCTCTTTTCTAGATCCAGGTGACCCTGACTCCCTCCGTGTCAGTGTAGGGAGCCGGTGGTCGTGTCCCCTCACTATTGTAGGGTCTTCAGGTAATAGATAGCCGAGGAACGTGGATATGCGCCCATCCACCTTTGGGGTGTTCGCATAGGCTGAGCAGTGAGGGAGAGCGGCAGGTCTATTGCAGGGGTCTCCCTTTGTTCCTTAGTTGTGGATCCAGAGAGACATTGTTTATATGGTATTGTCTTGTTTCCTGTACACCATCCGTGACATTATCAGCCGCCAAAACCGTCTCAAGCATGGATCCGGTTTCACTTTTGGCTGAACGCTTTCAGGGTCTTGCTTTGGAGGTAGCTAATCTCCGTAAGACTTTTTCTCAGTTTCAAGTGACCGGTTCAGCTTGCGTTCATGGAGTTTGTGCTGAGCCTAAGATCTCGCTCCCGGATACGTTCTCTGGGGGTAGTGAGAATTTTGTGCATTTTAGAGAGGCTTGCAAACTCCATTTTCGCCTTCTTCCCCATTCTTCTGGTGATGAAGAACGGAGGGTGGGGATCATTATATCGCTGCTCAGGGGTAACGCTCAGTCCTGGGCCTTTTCGCTGCCGGAGGGGGCACGGCCCCTCCGTTCAGTGGATGAATTCTTTTTAGCCCTGGGTCAGATATATGATGATCCGGATCGTATTGCTCTGGCTGAGTCTAGACTACGTCTGTTATGCCAGGGTAAACAATACGCAGAGATATACTGCTCAGAATTTCGGAGATGGGCAGCAGATACGGGTTGGAATGATGCTGCACTCCGAAGTCAATTTTGCTATGGTCTTTCAGAGGGATTGAGAGATGCATTTGCCTTTCATGAAAGACCTACCTCCTTGGATTCTGCTATGTCTCAGGCTGTTCGTATTGACAGGCGTCTTAGAGAGAGGAGAGATCTCTCCTTCCTGTCATACTCAGTCCCGGGACAGTGCAGCGGTCTCATTCTGTGCACAGGGGTCTCAGTCGCTGTCAGCCCCTTCTGAGCAGGAGCCCATGCAGCTGGGGTTGATTGCCTCTGACAATAGAAGATTCAGCCCGCAGGGGAGGGTTTGTTTTTGTTGTGGAGGTATAAATCATCTGGCAAATGTTTGTCCCTCTAGGAGATTCAGGCAGTTTTCTGGGAGTAATAAAGAGACAAAAAGGAAAAAATCTTTTAAAAATGTTCCGTCTGTTACTATTGGCAGGGTTGAGGCGGAAATTGAAGGTTTCCCGTTTGCTTGTAGTTCCTGTTTTGTCCTGCCTGCTAGGGTGGCGCTAGAGAGCAAGAGCGTTTTTTGTGAGATTTTTGTGGATAGTGGAGCAGCTGTCAACCTCATTGATAATCAATTTGCAATAACTCATGGTTTCCAGGTATGCACTTTGGGAAAGGATATTCCTGTTTTTGCTATTGATTCAGCTCCACTTTCTCAGAAATCATTAAAGGGCATAGTTCACAATATCCGTTTAATTGTGAGTGATGCTCATGTTGAGGATGTGTCATGTTTCGTCCTTAGCGGTTTGCCTACTCCTCTAGTGTTGGGGCTACCCTGGCTCACTAAACATAACCCCACCATTGATTGGCAAGCGAGGCAAATAAATGGTTGGAGTAACTTTTGCAGAGAGAATTGCCTCATAACATCTGTTTCTGAGGTTTCTACTAAGACTGTACCACCTTTCCTCTCTGAATTTTTGGATGTCTTCTCTGAGAGTGGAGTTCAGGGTTTACCTCCGCACAGGGAGCATGATTGCCCTATTAATCTCATCCCAGGCGCCAAGCTGCCTAAATCTCGTTTATACAATCTCTCCCAACCTGAGAGGGTCGCTATGTGTGCTTATATCTCTGAGAGTCTGAGAAAAGGACACATACGACCCTCGAAGTCACCTGTTGCCGCTGTTTTTTTCTTTGTTAAGAAAAAAGATGGTTCTTTAAGACCTTGTCTGGATTTCAGGGAGCTGAACAGTATCACTATTCGTGATCCTTATCCGCTTCCTCTGATCCCGGACCTGTTTAACCAGGTTGTTGGGGCTAAAGTCTTTTCCAAATTAGACCTAAGAGGGGCATACAACCTGGTTAGGGTCAATAGGGGATGTATATATGTATATATGGTACAGCATCAATACTATGTATATGTGCTAAGCAAGAAGGATCTTGTCGCTTGACCTACCCAAATAGTGATATATATGTAGAGTATATGTGAGTTGGCCATATATTTAACTTCTGCCGGTTCTCATACATGATACATACAGTATAACCAATATAGTAAGCGCTCCATTGTGTATTGATTGGGACTTTGCCTTTTTTTGTCTTTGGTGGGGATTTCATTATCCATGTTTTTACTATACACTTATTTTATTTTGTGTTTTTAATATATGTACAGTATGTACCCAGTGTGTATTTGATTAGAAAGGAGGAGTGAGGAGTGTTTTTACTTTAAATCAATTCTGTGTTTTACAGTAGTGGGTGTTCCTGACTCACTTTTATACCTTACTACCACAGTGCAGCATAAAATACTGTCCTATCACCATACTGAGGATGGCGATACAGTCAGCATTTAAATTACTCAAAGGGTCAGATGGTGATGTCCCTGGCCAGCCACCATGAGTAGGGCTCGGACAGCCCCCTGGGTATTGGCACACCAGAAACTTTCCCTGTAGGGTATATGGCCAGTTCACCCCTGCACAAGTTACACTGATAAGTGCAATGCTCTTCTGTGGCCATTTTATCTAGGCAGATCAAGAGAACAATATAGCTGTCATAGTGTTATCCCAATTCTACATATACTACTATACTAACAGATAACATCTTCCCCTTACAGCAGCAGTAAACTGAGCATGGATTGCCTATTTATATATTTTATCTCTGTGCTGACTGCTACAGAAGATCAAGATTTTGTATTTCATTTTTAATGGCATAGTACTGCTGATATTAAAAAGACAAACAGCCAAAACTTTTTAAAAATTGTTTTTGATGAATATTGATTTAAAAAAAGAAAATAATAACCCTTTCTGGTGGAAGTGTCCCTTCAATTGACGGTTATCAGTAGACCTCACCGTTAAAATGTATCTGCCTTGCACAATAAAACTTCTGTTAAAAGGGCATTTGATTGCAGTGGGCCCATAGCTGGGACCCCACTGATAACTAGAACTGGATCTCAAACCTCCCATTCCCCATTCCTCCTCATTGCAATACCGCAGTGAGAAGGAACATCAATGGAGCGGTAATCACACATGCCTATGGATCCAAGAAAAACAGCTGAAAGCAACGCCACAGATATTAAATGGATTGGCAGGGTGCATGTCTGACCACCGATTCATACAAGCCCCTCTACATTGTAGTCATGTAGTGATAAGGAATGGGGATCTTGGCACCCCTGTTCTAGTGGTCGGTGAGGTCGCCGCGGTGGCTCGTCTGGGAATCAGACCTGTTGTCATTGTAATGTTGACCAACCATTTATTCAGCTCCTATCAAGCAAACAGATCAGCTCTTACCAAAGAATAAGTCCATCAGGAATCTATCCGTCTCATCGATCTTTTCAGACAGAGAGGCTCCATCAGACTCATTCAGCATTATAGCCCTTTTCTTCTCCTCAGTATAGAATTTCAGAAGATGGATAAATGCGTCGCTCATGCGGATCGTGTCATAGATCTGCAGGGCATCATTGTACTTCTTCAGATGATGTGCGCAGACGTGCTGCCTACGATTCTCTTCCTTGGCAGCTGGAAAGAAAGTTGTGATAAGTAAGATATGTGACGCGGTTATTGCTTTGTGCAGCTTTAACAATTGTAAGCACTGGCCACCAATGAATTTAAAACTGGGGAGGGAGGGGGGTCTGGCCCCTGCTGCCTGGCAGCACCTGATCTCTTACAGGGGGCTATGATACGCACAATTAAACCCTCAGGTGCGGCACCTGAGGGGTTAATTGTGCGGATCACAGCCCCCTGTAAGAGATCAGTTGCTGCCAGGCAGCAGGGGGCAGTTATGTACACAGTTCTTTTAGTATATTCTAACTTGAAGCGTCCCCATCACCATGGGAACGCCTCTGTGTTAGAATATACTGTCGGATCTGAGTTTTCACAATGTGATGCAAGCATTTTCATTATAGGTGCGGATCCGTCTGTGCAGATACCAGACGGATCCGCACCGAACGCAAGTGTGAAAGATACACTGGTATAGATCATACCATCGTATTACTGTACTGCGGCGGCAGCAGAAAGCACACCGCGTCATAGCAACCAATGACGCCGTGCGCTCCTGCACTCAGAAGAAATCCAGGCCGGTATCACACGGTCTGTGTTCCACGGACGTGTGCATGAGACTTTAGTAACTACTTGCATTCCTTTTTGTAATAACGATTCTTTTTTTATGACTATGATGTGCCATTCTTTTATTATTCCTGAATTAATTACTAGCAGTTTGCAATTAAGGGTGTTTACCGGTGGGGGAAGTGGGGGAAGTGCCCCTGCACAGTGTGACATTATCCAATCAGTGCTACCAGTGTCAGACTATGCAGGGACATACCGCCAGTTGGTACCACCCATGTGGACCTTCAGTACAAACTGCTAGCAATTCATTCATAACTTCCACCAGAAATAATAAAGGAATGGCACAACATAGAGCCATAAGAATAGATGTTCCAGAATTGTCATTACATAGGGAATGCATAGAGTTGCTAAAACAGACATGTCAGGAGAGATGAAAGGTCCTCTTTAACCTCTTGCGGACACAGGGCGTACCTGATGCCTCGGTACTTAAGGACACAAGGTGTACAGGTACGTCCTGTGTATTTCCGATCACCGCCGGTGTAAAAAAAGCCATTTTTTGTCACCTTACATCACAAAAAGTGTAAAAGCAAGCGATCAAAAAGTCATACGCACCCCAAAATAGTGCCAATCAAACCATCATCTCATCCTGAAAAAAATTAGCCCCTACACAAGACAGTCGCCCAAAAAATAAATAAAACTATGGCTTTCAGAATGTGGAGACACTAAAGAATCTTTTTTTTTTTTAAATGCTTTGTTATGTAAAACTGAAACAAATAGCCCAAAAAAATCATATTTGGTATTGTCGCATCCGTGACAACCTGCTCTATAAAAATACCACATGATCTAACCTGTCAGATGAATGTTGTAAATAACAAAAAATAAAAACTGTGCCAAAACAGCTATTTCTTGTTACCTTGCCTCACAAAAAGTGTAATATAAAGCAACCAAAAATGATATGTACCCTAAAATAGTAATAGTAGTCAAATGGGACATGGCAGCTTAAAATTATCCCAGTGAAATCTGCTTTCCAAAAAAACATATGGTGTTCCTTTCCTTCTGCGCAATGCAGTGTGCCCATACAGCAGTTTACGACCACATATGAGGTGTTTCTGTAAACAACAGAAACAGGGCCATAAATATTGAGTTTTGTTTGGCTGTTAACCCTTGCTTTGTAACTGAAAAAAATTATTAAAATGGAAAATCTGCCAAAAAAGTGAAATTCTGAAATTTCATCTCTATTTTCAATTAATTCTTGTGGAACAACTTTGTAAAATCAGTTTTGAATACCTTGAGGGGTGTAGTTTCTAAAATGGGGTCACTTTTTTGGAGTTTCTACTCTAGGGGTGCATCAGGGGGCTTCAAATGGGACATGGTGTCAAAAAAAAAAGTCTAGCAAAATTTGCCTTCCAAAAACCGTATGACATTCCTTTCCTTCTGCGCCCTGCCGTGTGCCCGTACACCAGTTTACGACCACATATGGGGTGTTTCTGTAAACTACAGAATCAGGGCCATAAATATAGAGTTTTGTTTGGCTGTTAACCCTTGCTTTGTAACTGGAAAAAATGGATTCAAATGGAAAATCTGCCAAAAAAGTGAAATTTTTTAATTTTAGCTCTATTTTTCATTAATTCTTGTGGAACACCTAAAGGGTTAACAAAGTTTGTAAAAATCAGCTTTGAATACCTTGAGGGGTGTAGTTTGCAAAATGGGGTCATTTTTGGGTGGTTTCTATTATGTAAGCCTCACAAAGTGACTTCAGACCTGAACTGGTCCTGAAAAAGTGGGTTTTAGAAATTTTCTGAAAAATTTCAAGATTTGCTTCTAAACATCTAAGCCTTGTAACGTCCCCAAAAAATAAAATGGCATTCCAAAATGATCCAAACATGAAGTAGAAATATGGGAAATGTAAAATAAGAACTATTTTGGAGGTATTACTATCTATTATAAAAGTAGAGAAATTGAAATTTGTAAATTTGGACATTTTTCAAAATTTTGTAAATTTGGTATTTTTTTATAAATACAAATGAAATTTTTTTTTATCCATTTTACCAGTGTCATGAAGTACAATATGTGACGAAAAAATCTCAGAGAGGCCTGGATAAGTAAAAGCGTTTTAAAGTTATCATCACATAAAGTGACACATGTCAGATTTGCAAAAAATGGCCTATATACTTTCCTTGGCATCCAGCTGAACAGGTATTTGGGAGGAGCTTTGTGAGGTGAGTCAGCTGCTCTCAGCTATTGAGCAACTCTTGTAATGTTCTCATAAATATTAGCTGGCTAAGAGCGTCTGACAGGCTAAATTCTCCTCACAATGCTTCTCCCATTATTCTTTCTCTGTCATTTTTGGATTAGCTTTGAAACATTTACAATAAATATGCTCATATAAAGAGATGGCTATGCTTCCTCGTAAAATCATAACAGTGAATGTCTTTTTGAGGGTTCCATAATGTCTTTTTCAGCCATATTATTTCCTGTTTCAGCTACACAGCAAGATGCATTTCTCTCACAAGCAGGGGTTGTCTCTCTTCTGTGAAATCTGGCAGTACTGAACTACTGTGACACCCTTTCCCTTACTTCATGTTTGTTTTCAGCTCTGGAGCTCACAGAACAGATAAGAAATGGTAAATCACACTTACAGAAAAACTGAATGCTACTATAATCTTTAAATGCAGTGTAGAAGCAGTTCTTTTATCAGACTTAGGATCTCAGTTAGCTCTGGCATGCCTCCACCTCCCCTGTGTGTCTGTTACCAGGGACGGATCTTGCCTGACAACAGGCAGTAGACTGCAACTCAGGTGGAAGTGAGACCCCTAGTGGCCATGACTTTACAGCTTTTTTTCATGCAGATGCAGGTAGATTTTCTAAATGAAGTGATTTAGAAATGTGCTACATTCTCTATTAAATGAAAATTATATTAAAATATAGCTCTGTATTTGTAGGATTATATACCATAGATAAATGATATGCAAAATGTCCATTGAATCACTCGCCTTACCTGTTTTCATTTTCTGAACTACCCACTGTTCATAAGATTGGGAGCCATGATCATTTGGTGGGTACAAATCACTAAAAGTTTCAATACTTTTCATCATATCTTTAATTTTGTCACCAAATGGGTTCTGTAAAGAAATAAAAGTGCATGAAGCCAAATAAAATAAGTGACTGTTTTGGATTCAAGTATTGACGAATTCAGACAAAAATTGGATTCCACTGGCCATTGCAACCAAATTCCTGCTTAGGTTAGAAATGAATGCAGTGATCTGATTGGTTACTATGGAGAAAGCAACTATTTTTGTCTGCACTAGATAATGCAAAATAAATCATGCAGAAGTCGATTCAGATTCTACATATATCCAAACTTATTTTATAAAAGTATAAAACTCAGGCCTACCATCACCACTAGGGGTCTCCCTGCATACAGATGTCTATATGTCCCAGTGAACAAATTACTAAAGTCGTATGCGGTAAGCTCCTACACTCCCCCTCTTGGTGACTTGAGGCAGTCAGAATTTTCTAATTTAATTCTAAATAAAACGGGATTTGGAGCAATGTATCGGAAGAACAAAGCTCTGGTACCTACAAACATATATTATGAAATTAAACAGCATGAGGTTTTGGTCCTAAAAATGGTCCTAAAAATGAAACTGGAGGTCACCAGGAAATTCACTAATAAACCAGGCACAATGCCTTGTTGTGCTAGCTCAGCTGAGAGTAATGGTACCTTTCACTTAGCGATCCATTGGTTCATTCTGAATACAAAGTTATTTTAATCCATATACAAATGAGCAGTTAAAGGGAACCTGTCACCAGGATTTTGTGTATAGAGCTGAGGACATGAGTTGCTAGATGGCCGCTAGCACATCCGCAATACCCAGTCCCCATAGCTCTGTGTGCTTTTATTGTGTAAAAAAAACTATTTGATACATATGCAAATTAACCTAAAAGAGTCATATCTTACTTGTGTGACCAGAGAAGAGTCATATTTTCAAGCTCTGACTCATCTCAGGTTAATTTGCATATGTATCAAATCGGTTTTTATACACAATAAAAGCACACAGAGCTATGGGGACTGGGTATTGCGGATGTTCTAGCGGCCATCTAGCAACCCATGTCTTCAGCTATGTACTCAAAATCCCGGTGACAGGTTCCCTTTAAGTGCAGCAAGGGCGGGTCCAAGCCGCTCTGTGCACCCTTGCTCCTCCTGCTTTCTCTGCCAGTCCCTCCCTGTCCTTCTTGATTGACAGGACCAGGCAAGATGACTATGCAAGAACTTGGCCCTGTCTGAGCAGCCAGCAATTTATGAGAAAACATGCAGGCTGCAGGAGACAAACCGAGCAATTTTTTTTAAATAAAACCAAATTTGATTTTTTTTTTCCAAAAATGCATGCATTTCAGTAATCATAAAACATAAATCTCGATAGTGTGATGAATAGTTAATTGACAACCCTTTATTTAAAGTACTGTGGGATGGTGATGTTCCAGTGCTCACTGATGGTCTTTGTTTACTTCCCTGCAGTGATGACATCATAAACATCCACTTGACTGCTGCTGCCAATCTCTGGCCTCAGCGGGCTTGTGCTGTACATGCTAGTCTCACCGATGAGGCCAAGGATTGATGCAGCAGTTATGGGCATGCATGACATGTCATGAATAGAAACTGCTGGGACCACCAGAGCATAGGTGCTTAGGTTATTATTATTTTTTTTATCACATTTTCTCCCGTTGGCCACATTTTGTAACATCTCGAACAACCCCTTTAAAGAGTAACGGTACTTTGAGTTATAAGTATTAAGGGGAGTGTTGTTAAACTTATCCAGGGAAATTATCTTGCTGCCTGTTTTGGGTCTGGAAGGAATATTTCACCCATCAGGAAAAAATAGGGTTCTCCTTTGTCTTCGTCTAGATAAACCTTTTGGGACTGTGAAAGACTTTTTTCAACCTATTTATGTACCGTATGTAACTGTGTAACTATATGTAATCATGTAACTATCTCAGGGGCCTATTACACTGCCCGATATTCAGGCAGTGCTTGCGTCGATGAATGAACACCTCCATTGGCGCTAATATGCACAGGCCTGATTACACAGCTCGATGCAAACTTTGAATGTGAGAGGAACGATTGTTACCATAGTTGTTCCTTCCTCATTCTCTTCTACTCATTATTGGCAGCACATCCGTGATTACACAGGGAGATGTGCTGCCAATAATCGGCCAATGAACGGGCATTTACTTGTTCCTTGGCTAATCGGCTGCTAAATTATACAGGCCAATTGGACCTAAAATAATGCAGGCTGATAGGGCCCTTACTGTGTGCAAGTATGTGAAAAACGTTACTATCTAAAGGCCCCTTTAGACTGCCCGATGTTTAGGCTGATTATTGCTAACGAGCATTCATTTGATTTGGTGTAAAGGTGCCGTCGATTACCTGATAAACAAGCGAATCGCTCGTTCATTGGGTAGTAGGATCATTCGTATGGCACCTAAATCATAGTTTACCGGCAGCAGATCATGTCATCTAAACAGCCTCAGCCTCTGCTGCCGGCAAACAATGATTCTGTATGGGGACGAGCGATGGCATTAGCGATTGCTCCTCTCCATACTGTGGAGGAGATCGCTGCATGTAATATCAGCGGTCTCCTCCACTAACGAGCAGGTGATTGTCGGGAAGGAACGCTTCCTTCCGGACAATCATCTGCTTAATTAAGTAGTGTAAAGGGGCCTTAAGGGGATTGTCTGAGTTATTTTTTTGTTCTTTGTATGTTTCTAACTAGGCAAATGTAAGGACTTTACAATTCACTTACTTTATCTCCAGTTGCTGCTTTCTCAGATTTCACTGAGGGTCACATGACCTATGAAGTCAGCTCTGATGATGTTTCGTGCACAAGCCTGAGAGAGCAGATATGTCTGTACACGAGACGTCACTGTGCTGGCCACGCCCCCTGCACTGCCATCACTGTGCTGACCACGCCCCCTGCACTGCCATCTGCTCTCTCCCTGGATTCTTAAGGAAAAACTTTAACCCCTACAGCAGCACAGACTCAGGGCTGAAGGCTTTACTGAGTAGCTGCAGGCAGTGAGGAGACAAATGCTGGGCACAGGAGCTGACAGAGGAGTTCTGCAGAGCATTGCACAAGAACAGGTAGGGAGAAGATCCGGTGTGTATCAGCAGTGTCATTGTACAGCTGGGACTTTTAGTCTTACCCATAAAACATGCTGCAGAGTCTCTCAGCAGGCAGACCTGTCACTCAGGGCAGGACTTGTATTCACTCCCTTTGCAGAGCTGGGGAGGGGCACAAATATTCATAAGGAAAACCTCAGAGATTGTTGTTATTGCAGGTAAACAAAGGGCCAGAAGAGAACCAGAGAAATGAGGAAAAATATTTTTTTGCCTAAAACTTGCTTAGTTATATATTGCTGCCCATCAGATTTACAGTGCTATATATATTTTTTTTATAACTCGGACAACCCCTTTAAGAACCAATAAACACAATGATTACCTTATTGTTATCTTCTGCAATCTCAATTTGCTTGTATGGCTGCTTCACTTGGTTCTGTAACTGAGCAATGTTTTCTTGTACCGTCTTAATCCTAGAATCAAGGTTGGCACAAATCTAATAGGAGAAATTATAACATACATTTAGATGATATACTGTATTACTGTTTACTTATACATTGTGAAAGAAATAAAAATGGCAGAAAATATGGACATCAGTTAGCATTGTGCCTTGGACACGTATTATACGGATTAAAAATGATAAGCTATTGGCCCTTTGTAGTGTCTTTCTCTATGATGGGACATCCAAGCAGGCTGTCTCCTTGATCCAAAAAAAATAGCAGCTGACCATCAGTTAATTTCACAGTAATCCAGATATGATTGGGTGTGGGCAGTGTCAGCCTGAGGTTCCTTGGGCCCAGCAGAGGAAATTATTCTCAGGGCCCAACCCCTATATTATCAATAAAGTTTAATTAAGTCAGCTCCAAATGTTTTTTTTTTTTGTCCTGGACCTCTGGAGCCCACTATGGTATCAGAGTCTTGGCCCACCTGAGGATCCTCTGGTACTCTGGTGGGCCATTCCGACGCTGGGTGTGGGTGCATGCTACTGATAGAACAGATGACGCCTGCAATTACTGACAACTTGGGAAAGATGTGATTCCTACAAGCAGCACTGAGAAAAAGTTTTATTTTACAACAGTTCTTGGTTGTCAGACTTGACAGACCCCAGAATCATTTTGCTTAGCACTAGCCTATCATGCACTAGAGCAGTTAATTTTCCTACATTTTCCAGATGCAAAAACTATACTTCCCAGAAAGCAAACAGATACTGTAGATCAAAATATACAGACATTGAGCAAAACAAGAGACAGTAATGCTAGGAGATTCCAGCTCTGAAGTCTGAAGAATTGAGGATGCAGCTCTAGACAGTACTGTTTATCGCGAATATCGGCACTTCGAGAATTCGCGAAGATGTAGCATATAGTGCTATATATTTGTAGTCGTGAATATTCTAGATTTTTTTTTCCATCAGTACCCTCCCTTCTTGCTTGTGGGCCAATGAGAAGGCTGCAATTGTTTTGTCTGAGCTTAGAAACATCCCTAGCAACCAATAGAAAGCTGCCTACCCCTTACTATATAAGAACCTCCCGAGCAGCCATTTTCTGCTGTTTTTTGCAGTTCTGTGCAGATGTGCTTTCATCTGGATCCTATTCCTTATCCAATTACATTAGATAGTTAGCTCATATATATAATACATATAGTTAGTGGGAGATAGTCAGTGTGCGGTACGCCAGACCTGCAGGGCAATGCGATTGTGAGGTCACGGTCAATGGCAAGCGAGGGTCACTCACAGTTATATATGGAACCCCTGGGCAGGCATACAGCAGTGAAGGAGAGGCTGGCACAAAAGTCCTCTGGGGCACACTCTGTATTTAGGGACCAGGCCTGGTGTCGGTTGAGGTGCCCTGGATGTTGCAGGTGTTTTTATGAGCCTGGGGCAAGGTCCCTTTAAAGTTCGTGACGCCAGTGCCAATTGGACGGTGGCACACCGTATAATAACAGGTGGAATAACTGAGGAATCAGTAGGTAAACCAAACGTCTTTTTACTGGAAATTCACGGTGCAAACTTTACACATACAGTTCAATTTATAGATGGTTGTAATGCAGCTCCTCAGACAGTTCTTTCACAAGCAGGTAGACTTCAGATGGCGGCAGGAAATAAACAGGCAAGATACTTGGAGGAACACAATGGTGACTGCTTTACAGTGCAACCCTACTCTATCCCCTTCAGCTATTCTAGCTGGCTGGATGCCAAGGCCCGGATGCCCAAATGCTGGCTTTTATCCTTGGTATATCGTTCCTTTCTCCAATATAGGTACTTGCTGTATTCTATATAACTCTGTCCATCATGGTACTTATCTGACCTGGTGTTGACTGGAATAGACGGGAGGATAACTGCTGGTTTTCCCCAGGAGGTGTTATCCTGCTACTGGGGTGTCTTCAGAGCTAACCTAGGCTCTCTTTATCCACAGGTAGGCTAGGATCCCTCTACTAGCCCCCTGGTTACAGCTAACAGCCTGGACTGTTCAGCTGCATGTCAGGAGAAGGCTCTGCCTGGTGCCTTCTCACTGGTCTCTGCAGACTCCTGACCTTGAACTCGAACCCTGAGCTGACTCCCTTTCCCTGTCTGGACCTGAATACTTATACTAAGGCAACTCTAGCTCCCTCTAGCGTCTAGGATGACTAACTACAGAGACTAGGCCTGATACTACATAATACAGGGGAAACATTACATATAAAGCAATACTTTACAATTTACATAATATATGCACAATGGGAAATGACACTCCTGTCCCTAGTGAAAAGAAGTCACGCACACCCCAATTGACCCTCGTGTAGTGCCCACGCTTAGTCCGTGAGGCCACTACAAGTGTAGGTTATATCCTGATATAGTGTAGCTAATAGGTTCCAGTGCAAGGTGTTAGGTAGTGTGATAGGAATTACTGTTTCTCTGCTGTCCATACATACATGCTACAGACATAGTGCTGTGATGTCACAACAATACTTAGTGCACCAATCAGTAATATCTACTCAGACCTGATAAAATGTGAAGTTGCATGTATTGCGAGAAAAATATGCGCATCATTAGTGCCGATTTGCGCAGTCGTGAAAATAATGACTGGAGATCAAGAATTCTAGAATTCGCGAATTTATTGCAAATATTATGTGAAAAATTTGTGAAATATCGCAAAACGAATATTGCCTATGCCGCTCATCACTACTAGACAGTACTACAGTCTGTAATTCGAGAAAAATCTGAAAAAATGCATTCAAATTTATAGATAGACTCATTCAATATGAACATAGGAAGACAGGCACTCTATATGAGGTCACCAGCAGATATCAACAAAGGACAAGGGATAGTGTGTATATGATAAAACTATATTTATTTGGGTAGTAATAAAAACGTTATCAATATAGGTCACTCCCAATGTACAGGGAGAGGAGTGGGTGGTGTAAAATAGATAAATGGATAAATGAATAAAGAAAAATAATGTGAAAATGTGATGATAAAACACCCTGTATTGGGCTATAAGTCCAGAATCATGGTATGTAGAACTTTAAATATTAGACAAATATAGTCAATAGTCTGAGCTGGATTCAATTGATTAAAATAAGTAAAAAGTTAGTACAAAGATCTAAATTGTGACAGGTTTAAAAGGATATGTCAGCAGCATTCCAGATCCGATGTATGTGTATACACAGCTATGCGAAAGTTATTTTACACCACCCACTCCTCTCCCTGTACATTGGGAGTGACCTATATTGATAACGTTTTTATTACTACCCAAATAAATATCGTTTTTATCATATCCCTTGTCCTTTGTTGATATCTGCTGGTGACCTCATATCGAGTGCCTGTCTTCCTATGTTCCTATACGCCTGCCTTTTCTGACTGGGTGAGTCAGCTTAGACACGTGCACCTTGCATATTGCCCACACAGGAGAGCCACCGTTTTCCCTCCAAACTATTTTATTCAATATGAAGACTGTAAAATCAGCAGTGGACACATGCACTATAGACTTACTTTTAAGATGTGCTCTTCAGCTTTCTTACTGTTATTAGCCCCGCCAACACCTGGCGATGCCGTCAGTCCCAGAATCTGGGGAAGTGGGACCACTGGCTTTTGCAACTTCTGCAACTTTTTGTTCTCCTTTTTCTGTTGCATGTAACGTAACATTATATTATTGTAGACACCGCCCTTCTGGGTGTGGTGACATTCATCAATGATGAGGAGGGAAACATCTGAAACACAAAGCCTGAATGAGCAAACTTAGGCCCCCTACATGTCTCCATACTGCCATCTTGGAGCAGAACTTCTCAAACGATGAGGAAAAATTTAAAATGATATGAAATACATGAACGGGCTGGATCTGCCAGAGTAAAATGCACTTTTTGTTAGTTCCTCCCTGTTCTGGCTTATAGTTGATGGTCCACAGTGGGAACACATACTTCTCCATCTATATACTGTACCCTAATAGGACATAGAGTTTTCTTCAGGAGTTAGATCCTTTAAGGATGCATTAAACTCACATAGGAGGGTTCACGGCAAGAGACCCAAAGCTAAAAGGGTTGTTCCACATTGTAAAGCCATCCCTGCCGCACCATTCACTGCTGATAATAGCCGAATGCTGTACTTGGCTGTCTCTGGCACTCCCATAGAGAATGAATGGAGTGGTGGGGTGCATGCTTAACCAGGCTTTCCATTAGGACAGAGGAACGGGATCCCCTTTCTCAGGATTGGTGGAAGACCTACGGTTGGAGCTCCACCAATCAGTTATCCCCTATGCTGTGATAAGGGCATACCTTTACAACCCCTTAAATAACTGCATCCAGTACAACTGAGAGTACTGGTGACATCAGGATTGTTCATGGTAACCTATAGGCAACAGGGATTACAGTCTGAACGCAATTCAGTTAATTGGACTAGGATCATTTTGATTTTCAGGACCAGGCATAGTTTTTTGCATACGTTAGTTTAATTTGTTGTTTTTTTCATGTATGATGCAGACTTCTTTTCTTATTATTTTTATACACATATATGCTTAGGCCTTTTTAAATTTTTAGGCCTATAGCTTGAAAAAAAATAGTAATAAAAATAAATAAATTTAAAAATCCACTTACATTTTTATTTTTTTTTGGGTAATTTCGTATTACCCATAAATAGATTTTTTTATATGTGTCCCTCATTGTGTCCCGCCGAATGTCAGGTCAAAGATTTCCATCAGCCCTGGAGAGAAGACAGAAGTGGTCAAAAATGACTTCTGTCTTCTCTCCAGGGCTGATGGAAATCTTTGACCTGACATTCGGCGGCCTGTACATACAGCCGGCTAAATCCCACACAGTAAATGTACTATGGCACAGGCTTTAGTGACCTGGACTACCTGCTGTAAATATACTTTGGGCGGTCCATAAGCATTTAAAATGGACAAAATTGGACATTGTATAGTACGGTACATGGTGATCACTTTCCAATAAAGCTTGAACCAGCCCTGTACTTCACATGGATCCGGGTGATCTCCTCATTCATTGCTCTAATTGCTTTGCTAAATTCCCTTAATTTAGCAGAGGGGTGTGTCCTTTCTCACGGAGTGTGTGTTTTCTGCAGCAGCTTTCTCTCTATCACAGCTCATGGGGCCTGTCCTTTCTGCTGCAGCTCTCTCCCTGTAACTGTCCCAGCTTCTAATAGTAAATATGGCTGGTGGCAGTTGAAGGATGGAACTGAGCATGGGAGACCAACCGCTGTAGGTGGGGCACCATCAAAGAAAATATCTCACAACTGGAGCATTTTTTGTAACAGAAAGTTAATTACAAATGTAATCAGTTTATCATGCAGAATTAACGTAACATTTAATGGCGGCACAACCCCTTTAAGGAATAATAGGGTATTACTAACGTACCAGACAGTTGGACTCCTTCTTCTTCATCTTCTTCTGCTTGCATTAGGGAATTCTCCAATATCTGGGCTGTGCAGATAATGACATCATGCTTCTTCACAACATCAGGAAATGAAATCTTCAACTGGCAATCTCCACTTATTTTGATGACATGGTAGCAATCCTTCATGTATGGATAGAACTCACTGCGGAAATGCTGATCAACCAAAGGAACCTAGAAAACATACAACCTTATGGTTTGGTTCTTCGTCTTCTCATGTTCATGATCTTGGTGATAATACCTCTGGCGAAACCAACCTCGCCACTGGGTGCTGGAGAAGCCTGGTTCCCAGTCTCTTGCCCCAGGATTATGGGCCCTCTCATCAGCCCATGCTAAACTTAAACCTCATGGCGATTTGACTGTGTTTGTGGCATCTGAGCGCTGTTCGGATATATTGAGCGCTCAGATCCAAGCTATCTGGGGATAAGTTGAATGTGGGGGTTCTGTTCAGTTTGATATTTTTGTGTAGTTTTGCTGTTGTTGTGAATAGAGGTATTTTCTGTACCTAGTTGGCTTACCACACCAAGTTAAGCTAATTATCTCACACAGCCTAAGGCCTCTTTCACACTACAGTGTGTCCATTTCAGTGTTTTGCGTTCCGTTTTTAACGGATCCGTTGTTCCTTTTTTTTGGTTCCGTTGTGTTTCCGTTCCGTCGTTCCGTTCCGTTTTTCCGTATGGCATATACAGTATACAGTAATTACATTGAAAAAATTGGGCTGGCCATAACATTTTCAATAGATGGATCAGAAAAAACGGAACGGAAACGGAAGACATACGGATGCATTTCCGTATGTGTTCCGTTTTTTTTGCGGACCCATTGACTTGAATGGAGCCACGGACCGTGATTTGCGGGCAATAATAGGACATGTTCTATCTTTCAACGGAACGGAAAAACGGAAATACGGAAACAGAATGCATACGGAACACATTCCGTTTTTTTTGCGGAACCATTGAAATGAATGGTTCCATATACGGAACGCAAAAAACGGACCGCAAAACGGAAAAAAAAAACGGTAGTGTGAAAGAGGCCTAACTCTGTAAAAACTGGTTTTGGGCAGAAAAGCCATGCTTCCTTTGGTCACAAAGGACTTTTACTAACTTTTGAACCCCTGGTCTAATTCGTGCCATTTTTGGATATGTTAAATGTCTATGTTTTATGCAATAGCTGCACAGTTAAATATTCTTATGTCTTTTACTGTCTTTTGTTACCATGTGGCTAATGAAGTTTTGCCTCTGCCCTTGGAGATAAATTGGATTACCTCCCAATTGTCTCCAGGACAGAATACATTGTGTAAAACCGTGTATTCGCCTGCCTGTGATAATTACATTAACCCATTTTGTAAGGTAATTGTATCACAGGCAGAGAGAAGGATTTTGTGTGGGAGTGTCTGAGTGTATTGTATGTGTTTACTGGTTGTTTTACAAAACCCTGTGGGTGGTACTAATGTATATATAAGAACAATAAACACACAGCTCTGAGTGACCACTGCTGGACTCTCAACACGGAGCCTCGTCTCGTTCTTGGGGGGATTCACTGTATGCTGTTAAAGACTGATTGCTAGGAGTGTAAGCCGTTTGGGTGCATTTCCTATT
Organism: Bufo bufo; assembly: GCF_905171765.1. NCBI lineage: Eukaryota > Metazoa > Chordata > Amphibia > Anura > Bufonidae > Bufo > Bufo bufo. Next base: position 196,662,204 of record NC_053395.1, on the reverse strand, counting down.
CGTCTGCTAGCAGCTATTCGTGAGGTTCCGTTTGGGAGTTTGGTGCATTCCCTTGTATGCCGTTCAGGAGTTTGGTGTTCTGTAAGTAGCTGTGCCTGTAGCTCTGGAAGGGGAAGATCGCCTAAAAGGTTTTAACCCCTTTTAGGCCCGGGGTGCTGTAACAATACCCATTATGGTTTCTTTTAAAGGCTATGAACACCTTCTGGGGCAAATTTGTTATGATTGTATCCTATTTATTTTGGGCAAAAAAAAAATGTTTTGCAATAGATCTTTATTAAAAATTTTCATCTGTTTCTGAGATACAGGGGTAAAAATCTGTCTGTTTGCAGGCTGTCAAATTTCTGTTTTCTTTGAGCTCCATCATTTGACGTCTTATGTGTAGCTCTTATCTCTGATCTACTGACCTCAAACACTCATTATAGCTCAATTCTTTTCAAAGTGCTAAGAATATGGCTTCAATAAGTGTTTATGAGTTCAGGAGATCAGAGATAAGAGTTATACCTGAGCCGTCCGGGAATTCAAAGGAAACCAAATCTAAAATTCTGAAGACAGACTGATTTTTAACCCCGAAACTCAGAAATGGCTGAATATTTTTAATAAAGAACTACTGAAATGATTTTTAGCCCAAAACAAGTAAAATGAAATCATAAAAAATGCTCCAGAAATTGTTCATAGCCTTTAATTCAACTCTTTCTTATGTATAATAATATATAACAGGAAAAAGTAGCAATTTGCATATCGTATACCTTGTTGACCAAGACAATAACTTTTGCTGGCAAGCCATTCTTCTTTCTTTCATCCAGATGGTGCCTTGCAATGTACACCGCCACTCTGGTTTTTCCACTTCCTGTAGGCAGGCAGATAATGATATTCTCTCCATCTAAAGCTGGCTTGGCTACTTCCATCTGGTAATCTCGAAGTGTCATTTTAGGAACCGGAGAGGCTCTGCCTTTTCTCATACTATGCTCGTTTTCTTCTACTGTGAATGAAATTCATTAAAAAGTCAAAGTGTTAGGGTAGACATATTAACAAGATGGTTAAAATGAAAAAGCTATATGGAGATGGTTGAAACTCCCCCTCCCCTACATCTGAATGGTGGTATCAATTGAAATTAAAGGGACATCTATAAACTTCCTGGATACTATTTGCACAATTGCAGGCTCCAGTATCTGAATGGCAGACCTCATTTCATTAAAGGGATATTCTGGTAGGTAAAAGTTATCCCCTATCCACAGGATAGGGGATAACTATCAGTTCAATACAAGAACAGGGGCCCCATACCCCCTGCAGGCCCCGTACTGCTCCTCTGAAATGACCGGAGTGTCCGCTTATGGGCCGTATGGGGCCTGCAGGGAGCACGGGGCCACTGTTCTTATGATTGGTGGGGGTCCCAGCTGTAGGACCCCACCGATCTGATAGTTATCCCCTACACCAAACTAGTTTATACACATTTTGGAATCTCTGTTTTCCTACCCCGGGGATGGACTTATGTATTTAGCTGTTTAATATTGGATCTGCAGTTTCCAATTGCCAGTCCTTTGTCTTAGACCTTTCCTAGGGCCTAGAAGTTTAGAGTCTGCAACTGAGCAAATAGTTTGGAATTGGTATCTGTAATTCTTGTGGTCGGCAGGTCCACATAATACATTTGATTTCCCATGCAGTACTTTTTTCCCATCTAAAAAAAATGGATCTCAGACGGAAATGGCAACATAAATCGGAAATGCAACAGAATCCGTTTTTTTTTACAGGATCCTGTTTTTGTTTTTTTTCTAAAACAGACATGTCAGGACAGGGGAGTTTTAGAAAAGGGCCACAATGTTACACCTGACTGTGGTGACCTGCTCATTAGTTTGAAGCGTTGCTGCTGCTAAACACTGACAAGGGCAGAAGGATCATAACTAATGTGACTGTATGAGCTTCACGCTGAAGCTGTTCTCTACTCCATTGTGCACTGACATTAACTTACAAAGAACTCACGTGGACGGAGATCGGAACGCTCACCCCCACATTACATACTGTATTCTGTGAGTCATACAAACACATGAAACCTAATAGATTTCTGCACTATTTAACAGACTCAATACTTGTGAATTGTGATTTTATATTAATATATAGCCAACGCATGATGGAACTGTCCTCCTTGCTGAAACATCATAGTTTATTTTACGTTGCTGGTATAGTTGTGTTTAAAGTAGTTCTCCATGCCTTAACCCCTTTGCTACCAGCACTGTACATGTAGTACAAGTGCAAACATGGCACCAGCTCGCGCGTGCAGCGGGCGTCATGGCCGGCGGGTCTCCGCTGTTTCAAATTGGTCAAAATGGACAATTTGCCATTTTTTCATCGCTTCTCTTACCCCCAAAAAAGTTATAAAATGTGATCAAAAAGTCACACACACTTCAAAATGGTATCAATAAAAACTACAGATTGTTGCATAAAAAAATTAGTCCCCACACAGCTCAGTAGATATACGGTAACTATAAAAAAAAGTTTTTGAAATTTAAAATTAATTTTTACACTATTTAAACATAAAAAAACATATATCGTACATATCTGGTATCGTTGTAATCGTACTGACCCAGAGAATAAAGGGCACAGGTCAGTTTTGCTGCAAAGAATACGCCATGGGAACAAAACCCGTAAAACCATGGAAGAATTACAGGGAAAGAGCGACAGCTGAAAGCACACACCTTCCCCCCTCCCCTTGAGCTGTCATAGGGAGAGAGCTGCAGTAGAAAAGACATGTCCCCTGAGAAAGGACACCCCCCCTTAGATGCCAGCCTGAAGAAATCTAGCAGAACATTTGGAGCAATGAATGGGTTAGAAACAGATTGCCTTCTGCTACATGATATCCGATTTTCCTTTTTTAGATCAATCATTGCATAACCCCTTTAAATATTAATGGAGGTCAGGATAACTGTGAAAAGTGGGGGACAATCAGCTGATCAGATGTCTTTAACATCATGACCAATGGTCATAAATATGGTATTTCGGCATTTAAGTGAATAGGACTGAGCTGCAAAACCAAGTACGGCACTGTGCTTGAGGAGCCTCAAACTGCTGATTGTTGGGGGTGCCAGGAGTCAGATCCCCACCGATCAACTATTGATGACCTATCCTGAAAACCTCTTTAAAAGAAGTTCAGATTAAACAGGGCTGGCAGTAATGGTGCCTGTTATAGCAGCAGTTGTATATCATTTTTTAAAAAGCTTTACAAAGAAAACTATCCGGCCAAAACTCCCCCAAAACTGTAGTAACTCGATGGAAAAAAATGAGGTTTTGGCACCCGACCCTTATCAAGTCTGGGTACGTCTAGCTTACCTGAAGCCAATCATCATTAAATGCCAACGCTACCCCATTAAAAGAGCAGAGGGTCAATGGACATAGTTACACCTCGCAGACTTGTTTGAATTTCTGCCCCAAATCTGCTGTGTGGGAAAATACCCTAATGAAACCAAAAAAACATTCTTTTTAAATACAAGAAAGAGAGACAGAAATTCCATGTTTCCTAGGAATTCAGCATTCATAACCTGGAAAAGTCTTCAGGTTGATGTTAATATAAGCTGCTTTACTTGAAAAATGTTCACCATTATTTTACAGATCTCTACCCTTAAAGGGGCTGTATTAAATTAGGGGGGGAAAAAAGTCCTTTTTTTCTATCCAGACAGAGCCACTGTCATTGACAGATAACTGGTATTGTAAAAATACTGACCTATATTTTTATCCTTTGACTGTGACAAGCGTCGAGTTGTCTTGACCACAACCCCACAATCAGCGCAGTCAAGTTTTCAAAACTATTTCACCATCCGAACTGCACTAAAAACTCTGGTCTTAAAAGAAAACAATCAGGAAATCTAATTACATTAACATTTGCAAAACTAAGGAAAAAAATGACAAATGCTGAATAAGCAACTCTGCTCGGAACAACATGTCCTGGAGGGACACGGGGAGGTGGGCAGGGAAGTTTAGATGGGACAGAACCTGTTCCGGTCAATGTATAGGAGGCAGCACAGTAAAGACGACCTCCTGTTTCGTAACTCGCTTCCTACAGACATATTTATGTGGTTTTGCAATTTCTTTTACGATCTCCATACATACTGTTATGTGTCAGAATATCTCTTCACTGTTGATACACTGCAGAGGAAATTCAACTTTCTTGAACTATTTTCTTTCCAGTGGACACCACCTAAGCACAAACTTCTACATAACCAGGACCTTCCCAGAACCAGGGGCAGGGCAAACAAATGCCCAGGAGCCTGGCTGTCCCTGGCTGAGGCACCACTTTCAACTGCATCTGCGTCCTCAGGAGTTGAATACAATGGTGAAGCTCCCAGCTCCATTATTCACCCGGTGCCTGGTGGTTTGGTGCTGGCAGGCATCTAGCCGCCAGACAGACATGAGCAGATCTGCACTGGGAGGTTTACTCCATTCATCGTGGGAACGTGAGCTAGGTAAGTATTCATTCTGGAGACTGGAGAAACTTAAGAGGCATGATATTGTTTTCAAGGCACATAAGGGGGCAATATTCTGTGTTGGGGGCACAGCAAGGGTGAAAACTTACCACTACAAAAAAAAATGGCTGTTCGTCCTGAGTCCCTTAGGCTACCAGCGCCGTACATGTAGGGCACTGGTGTGATGTGTAAACATGATGCCCGCTCGCATGTGCAACGGGCATCATGGTCTGCAGATATATGCTGTTTTCATACAGCAGAGACCTGCGGCTAATTACCGTGACCGGCAATAATGCCGATCGCGGTAATTAAATGCTTTAGATGCCGCGATTAAGTGAGATCACCACACCTAAATGCGCAAAAACCCAGAAGCTCGCGCTTCAGGGCTTTCTACCTATGCCCTGTGTGTCCAATCCGGGCATAGGTAGTTGCGCTAAATACTGGTAGCCTTACTGAGTAGGCTAACAGTATTCAAACTGCAATTCTTAATTTGGCCACCAGATGGCAGGCCAGGATAAGAAATGAGCAAAAGTGAGCAAAATAAGCTAATAATAAATTCCTGATAAACCCCCAAAAAAATCTAATGTATTAAGCTCATATATGAGGCACATAATGATCACAAAAAATAAAAATGTTAATATATATGTAAAAAATATATAAAAGTTTAAATCACCCCCCTTTCCGTATAATTAAAAAATAAATACCCAAATAACAATAAATATAAACATCATGGGTATCACCGCGACCAAAAATGCCAATACTATTAAATATTTAAAAAAAATTCCGATACGACGAATGGCGTAACAGAAAAAAGGGTCAAAATGGCCGATTTGCCATTTTTTTTATTGCTTCTCTTACTCAAATAAATTTTATAAAATGTGATCAAAAAGTCACAAATACTCCAAAATGGTATCAATTAAAAGTACAGATTATTCTGCAAAAAATTTGCCCCTAAACAGCTCAGTAGACAGTAAAAAAATTATGGGGGTCAGAATATGGTGATATAAAAAAAAATCGCAAAGTTTTAATTTATTTTTACACTATTTAGACATAAATAACCTATACATATGGGGTATCGTTGTAATCGTACTGACCCAGAGAATGAAGGGCATGGGTCATTTTTGCCATGAACAAAACGTCGTTAGAACAAAACCCGTAAAACGGTGGAGGGATTGCGTTTTTTTTCCAATTCCACCCCATTTGGAATTTTTTTTACCGCTTCCCAGAACATTTTATGCCATAATTAATGGTGGCATTAGAAAGTACAACTTGTCCCGCAAAAAATAAGCCCTCATACAGCTATGTGACTGGAAAAATAAAAAAAGTTATGGCTCACGGAAAATAGGGAAGAAAAAAATGAAAACGCAAAAACGAAAAAACCTCCGGTAGCCAAAGGGTTAATATGTAAGATTTATTTTTTTACCACGAAATGCTGCAAAACAGACAAGCGAAAAAACACTCCAAAACTCATAAACCTCTCAAAAACACAAAAAAAACAGTGTGACAATAGCTTAATATTGACCAACATCTAAAAAAATGTAAAATGGTTGCAAAAGACAATATTATTATCGTATTTTACCTGATCCCTTGCTGCAGTCAGGGCTGTCTGTTGACTTGCTAAAACTTGAATCCAAATCTGAAATAAAAAATCATTTAATTGCATTACTTTTTCCATTACAGCGCTTCCTCCACTCTATTTCTACGCAAGCTTGGGTTCACATCACCATTTCGTTTTCCGTTATTCTGAACTGTCAGAAGAACAGAAAAAAAACTAAACAAAAAAAATCCGGATCCTTTATATTGAGCACCGGTTGTGCTGATTTTGCATCCGTTTTAGCCATTTTCCGTCTGAGATCTGTTATTTTAGATGGGAGAAAAATAAAGGATCCGTTTTTTTGTTTTGTTTTTTCTTCTTCCGACGGATAAGAAGAACGAAAAAACTAAACGGTGATGTGAACCCGGCTTTAGCGTGTCATCTGTCAGGTCCTGGGAGAAGGCCAGGATTTTGTGTGTATTTTGCAAGGTGCTGTGATGCATCAATGAACTTATAGCGTATGAATATTTCAGCGACAAAAAAGTAGACGAATGCAGTTTGACATCTCCATGGACATCTGCACCAAAAATATCCACTAGAAAATATTGGGGCACTTTTATCAAGCTAGCCTGTTTTTGGCTATAAAATTAGGTGTATGTCCTTCGTCTGTCTTTCTTTTGCCAAGTATTTATTAAAAGTCGTACAGCCATTGATGAAGTAGACTTACCTCTGGCGGTTGTTTTTTTATTAGTTAGACAGGTTCATATTCACTTAGACTGGTCTAATTTACTTGCGCAAGAAAAAAAGTTGCATCTTTGTGGAGAAAAGTCGCATGTCTCTAGAAAAATACGACTTTCAGTGCAAAAAAAAGTTGCACTTCATTACTCAAAACAGACGACGAAAAGTACTCCAACCCTGGGGTGGCCTAGAAATTAGACCTACATAAATAGGTCGGAAAGAAGTCGCAAAAGTAATAAAACTTCTGAACTAGGCTCAAGAATCAAAATAGTCGAATGAGACGCAAAAGCCTCCAAAACAGGTGCAATTTCAGTAGTAAATGTGACTAAAAAAATAAGTCAGTCTAACGGCTCATGCACATGAACAATTGCCGGCCAGGCCTGTATTACGGCTCGCAAACAGCGGGTCCGCTATCAACGGGCAGCGGCCATTTGTGCACTGCAATCCGGAAGGTGCGGAATGGAGGCACGGAACCTTCCGTCCATGCCTCTGCACCGCAAAAAAAATAGAACATGTTCTATTTTTTTGCAGTGCAGACCGATCACGGACCCATTCAAGTTGAATGGGCCTGCATCCGTCTGTGGTAGCCATTCAGATGGTGCCCGTGCATTGGCAACAGCAATTTGCGGTCCTCAATGCACAAAATGGGCGGCACATGAATGAGCCCTAAAACAGCATTTTTTAGACTAAACACACTAAACACTTTGGTAAATGTGCCCCATTGTGCGTTGGTTTTGTGTTATAATAAGTTAAGATAAGTTTCCTCCTATTGGAACTATAATTTTTTCTCCAATTAAAACTCCCATCCTGAAAAAGCTTGAAAACAGCGCCACCTGCTGGTACATTTTGAATATGTCAAATCCTGTTTAGTTCACGGTATTTACATACGCCATCCATGCAGCAATTCAGTTAAAGGGATTTGCCACATGAGACGTTTGATGATATAGTAATGATTTGTAATTGACTTCTACTGGAGTTTGGATCAAGGGGTCAAATACAGTCTTAGGCCTCATGCATACGACCACGTCATGTTCTGCGGTCCGCAAAACACGGATGCCGGCCCCGTGAGTTCTGCAATTTGCAGGAACAGAACGGGCTGCCCATAATAAAAATGCCTATTCTTGTCTGCAAAACGGACAAGAATAGGACATGTTCTATCTTTTTTGCGGGGGCCACAGAATGGAGCAACGGATGCGGACAGCTCACGGAGTGCTGTCCGGATCTTTTGTGGCCCCATTGAAGTGAATGTACATAAGATTTGTGTCATTTCATACACTTTGCTAGTACGGTAACACACTTTGTTTTTTCCATGCAGAAAAAAACGCAACACGTGCAGGTGGCCTAAGTGTGGCGCACACAATGTGGATTTCGGGCGCTTTTTCTGCGCAGATTTACGTGTAGAAAATGACCAGCAAAGTGTATGAGATAAGATGACTCGTGTACACTTTGCTTTCTCCTTTTGTGCAGATATGGACCTGCCGTGTGGATTTAGAAATCTGCAACATGTCAATTGTTTGCGTGATTTTTGGTGCGGATTTCACCTTTTTTCAATGGAAGAGTGAGAACTGCGGCAAAACCACATCAAATCCAAAAATCGCAAGTAACAAATGTGGCTTTTGGTACGGAAACGCTCAGAAATCCTCACGTTTTTTGTGCGGGTATTCTGTTTTGAGCAGGTACTCTATGGTATTAGGGGGTCATTTATCAAACTGGTAGCAACCAATCAGATTCCACCTTTCATTTAGGACAGCTCGTTTGGAAAATAAAAGGAGGAATCTGATTGGTTGCTAGGGACAACTAAGCCAGTTCTACTCTACAGCAGTTTGATAAATGACCTCCTTAGGCCTCTTTCACACTTGCGTTGTCCGGATCCGGCGTGTACTCCACTTGCCGGAATTACACTCCGGATCCGGAAAAACGCAAGTGTACTGAAAGCATTTGAAGACGGAGCCGTCTTCCAAATGTGTTCAGTGTTACTATGGCACCCAGGACGCTATTAAAGTCCTGGTTGCCGTAGTAGTAGTGGGGAGCGGGGGAGCAGTATACTTACCGTCCGTGCGGCTCCCGGGGCGCTCCAGAATGACGTCAGAGCGCCCCATGCGCATGGATGACGTGATCCATGTGATCACATGATCCATGCGCTTGGGGCGCCCTGACGTCACTCTGGAGCGCCCCGGGAGCCGCACGGACGGTAAGTATGCTGCTCCCCCGCTCCCCACTACACTTTACCATGGCTGCCAGGACTTTAGCGTCCTGGCAGCCATGGTAACCATTCAGAAAAAGCTAAATGTCGGGTCCGGCAATGCGCCGAAACGACGTTTAGCTTAAGGCCGGATCCGGATCAATACCTTTCAATGGGCATTAATTCCGGATCCGGCCTTGCAGCAAGTGTTCCGGATTTTTGGCCGGAGCAAAAAGCGCAGCATGCTGCGGTATTTTCTCCGGCCAAAAAACGTTCCGTTCCGGAACTGAAGACATCCTGATGCATCCTGAACGGATTTCTCTCCATTCAGAATGCATTAGGATAATCCTGATCAGGATTCTTCCGGCATAGAGCCCCGACGACGGAACTCTATGCCGGAAGACAAGAACGCAAGTGTGAAAGAGCCCTTAGTCTTGGAGGCTATGGACACTTTTTACCATTTTTTTTATAGAAAAAATAAATAAATAAAAAATAATAAAATATTTTAACAACTTTACAAAATGTTACCCTTCTGTGTGTGCTGCTCCAGTGCTGACCTACGTGTTGTCATGCTTACAGACTACAAGCCCTTTGTCTAGTTGGTGAGCGCTTCCGTGGGGTTTCTCTCCGTGCCTCCGCACCGCAAAAAAATAGAACTTGTTTTATATTTATGCGATGCGGACGGATCACGGACCCTTTGAAGTTGAATGGGTCTCGATCCGTCACGGCAGCAAATTGCGGTCCCTAATGCATGGAACTGCTGATCAACGGCCGTGTGCGAGAGGCCTAAGAGTATTGCCGGAATTTTATATTTTAGATACAATGAGGAAATAAAAATTGGTTGTGCAAATAATCCTTAAATAGACCGTCCAGCCACCAAAAGAAAAGAAAATGCTAAAAAAAAAATACTACATTAATACATTTCAACGCCATTCCCATTCTGATAAGCCCCTTGCAGACGAACGTCGCGGATTAGGCCCGGATGCGTTGCGGGTGCGTTCATGGAAAATCGCGCGATTCCGCTAGCAAGTTCAGTGAGTTTTGTCTGTGATTGCATTCCGTTGTTCAGTTTTTTCCGCGCGGGTGCAATGCGTTTTAATGCGTTATGCACACACGTGATAAAAAACGGAATGTTTACTCACAACTAGTGTTGAGCGAACTTGTGTTTTAAGTTCGGCGTCTAAAGTTCGAGTTCAGGTTATCGAAGTATCCCGTTATGGATTCTAAATTCCGTTATGGTCCGTGGTAGCGGAATCCATAACGGGATACTTCGATAACCCGAACCCGAACTTTAGACGCCGAACTTAAAACACAAGTTCGGTCAACACTACTCACAACATCTCTTAGCAACCATCCGTGAAAATGGCATCGCATCCGTACTTGCTTGCCGATGCAATGCGATTTTCACGCAGACCCATTCACTTCTATGGGGCCGGCGTTGCGTGAAAAACGCAGAATATAGAACATGCTGCGATTTTCACACAACGCACAAGTGATGCGGTAAAAATAAAAAACGCTCATGTGCACAGCCCCATAGAAATGAATAGGTCGGGATTCACGTCACGCATTGCACCCGCGTGGAATACTCGCTCGTGTGAAAGGGGCCATACTTCCCGGGCTCCTGCGATGACATGTTGACATGGATATATCACCTCTGCGGTGCTGACACCAGTGGTCACACATCCATGTCATCGATGGAGCAAGAAGTGCAGAGACCAGCGCAGCATCCGGGAATGGCGGGGATTGATAAGGTATGTATGGCTTCTTATATCATTTTATAGCATTCTACTGTAAGTTTTTTTTTATATGTAAGTGGCTGGACAACCCCTTTAATGCTATTAGGGCTCATGCACACGACTGTATGTATTTTGCGGTCCACAAAAACACGGATCTGCAAAAAACACGGATGACGTCAGTGTGCATTCCGTATTTTGCGGAACGGAACAGCTGGCCCCTAATAGAACAGTCCTGTCCTTGTCTGTGATGCTGACAATAATAGGACATGTTCTATTTTTTTGCGGAATGAAAATATGGACATACGGGAAAGGAATGCACATAGAATAACTTCCGTTTTTTTTGCAGACCCATTGAAATGAATGGTTCTTCATAGGGTCCCAAAAAAAAAACGGAACAGACACGGAAAGAAAATATGTTCGTGTGCATGAGCCCTTCTAGACATGTGGCTAGGTGTATGACCCACTACTTACCAGACTGAGAACACTCGGAGTAGGACATCTCACATACGCTGCTCTCGCCTGTCACATCATGGCTGTCATTCTGCCGGTCAGTCACTTCAGAATGTGTGCTGTCATCTAGACAATTGCTTTTATGATTTGCAGGGTCCACATCCATTTCCTCAGCCCCATCTGTTTTGGAAGCAATACGGCTGTTAAAGGCTTGTAATCGTGAGATGTACGGGAAAGGGATAGCTGACAGCTACTGGAGATGTATGGGCAGCTTTAAACTGAATACCCAATATGGTCCACCACCAATGAGGCCAGGTGAGGCGATCGCCTCAGGCAGCACCAGGTAGGGGCAAGAGGGGGGGGGGGGCAGCCAATGGGCCATGGTCTGAAGAGAAGGGGTTAGGTTAAGAAATTGGCATGGGGGGGGCGCACAAGGGCTAGGTGCACCCCTGGGTCCGTCTAAGGTCGCGTTCACCTCTCCAGCAGCAGATCCGGCAGAGACAAACTTGCCGTATTTCTCCGTATCTGGCATTGCTGGATTCTATAGTTCGACGCCGGATCCCCATTGACAGTAACGAGGTCTGGCGGTGACCTGGCTGGGTTTCGGCCAGACAAAAGCCATTGCATGGACCGGTTTTGTGTCTGGTCGACAGCTGCCATTTGTGCCGGATCATTGAGGTGGTGAGGTGAGAATGTGGCCTTATTGATCTAGTGGGCGATTGGAAAGTTGGAGAAAAGGAAAACGGTACAGATATCATGTTACCTATAAATTCTTCATATGTGCCTCCCGTTAACTCTTTAATGAGCTCCATCCTTCCCAGCTGATTTAATATAGCCACAAACACTTTAAACCAGTCCTTCTTCTTAGTGATCCTGCTGAGAAGTTCCCTGTTGGCGTCAAAGGCGTTCTGTTTTCCATTTATCTGCAATAAATCATAGTAATACAGATGTAACAGGGAACTTCATTCACCCAAAAACTCATGTCATGCAGTCGAGGAGACTGGGTGAGAACCTTTGACTTGTCTGCACAGTGTGAACCTGGCTTAGGGTAAGGGATGTCATATACAGGCCACTAATGAGTGCAGAATGACCATGTTTAAAGAAAATGTCTCACCAAAAATGTTATCTGCCACCAGATATTTCATTTTTATATAACCAGTTTTTATTTTCTGATCGCAGATTTTTTTATTCTATTTCCTGAACATTATTATGGGGGCGGCCATCTTTGCTGAACTGTTCTGAACAGCATTTAGAAAGCATCAAGAAAATTGCTTTACGGCAGCCCCATGGGCCACAGACACAATGGTCAGGAGAGGACCTCAGTGACTTCTATGGGAGAGTTTTCTAGGCATGCTCTGTGTCCTGTGCAGAGGTCATTGTACAAAGAAAGAATAGATAAGCTCTGACATCACCTACTGTGAATGATGGATCCTGTCTTATCTATACACAGAGGTGATATATTAGAATTACAGATAAGCAGATAACTGCAGTAAATTGATCTGTACAGACCAAGAAGTTGCGCCTATTAGCTTTGTGGCCGGTTCAAAACCTGCAGGATTTTATGGTTTTTGTGTAAATATAGATTTTGACATGGAAAATAAAGCTATATACGTCCTATCTGCACATTCCCCATGCAGATAGCACGTATATAAACATTATGGCAACTCTTTAATCCAAGCGCTGCAAAGCGCTTGAATTAAAGCTTCTGCCCCTGCACTGCCGATGTCATGGACAATGCAGAGTCCAGTAATGCCGGCAAGGGACCAATTAGAGAGGTCCCTTGCCAGCAATCGCTCCGATTGCACAGACTAACCAATTGGATCGCTGCAGTGTAAAAGTGCCGGTTTTAGGCTCTGATCTGCACTCTGCAGATCAGAGCCTGAAATCAGGTACTATATGCTCCATGCCTCCAATCTGTGCCCCCAATATGTGAGCCCCCTGCCCCGATCTGTGCCCCCTTCTGTGCGCCCTGCCTCCAGCTTTGCCGGCCGTGCACTGTGTATGTGCCGGAAACTCTTCCCGCCTGCCCCTATCCATGGCCTCTGTCCTCATCCATGGCCTCTGCCCCCATCCATGGCCCCTGCCATCTGTGTCCCCTCCCCAGTTCTTACCTGTGCCCCCTTGTGCAGTGCCCCTGCTGTATCTGCTGGTGGCGCCTCTGTTCCTGAGACGCCGCCATCAACAGCGAGTGTCAGGTGTATGCTGACACTCTGCTGTAATCTCTTAGATGACGCTGTCAGCGGCATCCAAGGGGTTAACAGAGGGAGGGGGCTCCCTCTCTCAACCATCGGGCTGCAGCACTGCGATGGTAGCGACCTGATGGTTGTCATGGCCAGTGTTGCCATCTATCAGTGTAAAACTGATAGTATTACACTTTGCAATGCAAGAGCATTACAAAGTATAGTACAGCCATCAGCCCCACTGGATCTTCAAGATGATCATGGTACCAATCCTGCGTGGTGAACGCTGTAAAAAAATGTAAATAAACAGTGCCCGAATTGCTGTTTCTTTGCTTCACCTCCCAAAAATATTTAATAAAAAGTGATCAAAAAGTCATATGCATCTCAAAAATGATACCAATAAAATCTACAGCCCATCCCACTAAAAATAAGCCCTCAAACAACTTATGTTGATGGAAAAATAAAAAAGTTATGGGTCTTAAATTTTGGTGATGTAAAAAAAAATATATAAAGTATAATAAAAAGTGATTTTATGATTTAAAAGTGGTAGAAAATGAAAAAAAAACTATATCAGCCCACAGAATAAAATGATTGTATTAAATATACCACATGGAGAACCCCATGAAAAATAAAAATAAAAAACACTGACAGAAATGCAATTTTTGCCCGCTTCACCTCTTAAAAAAAATAATAAAAAGCCACATAGACCCCAAAATTGTACCAATAAAAATTACTGCCCATCCTGCAAAAAAATAAGCACTCACGGAGCAACATTGATGGAAAACGCTAAAAGTTATGGGTCTTCAATTTGGTGATGCAAAAAAAAAAAAGTTTCATAAAAAGTGATTTTATTATATAAAAGTGGTACAACATAAATAAAACAATATAATTTTGGAATACAACCATCTTATCAAGTATACCACATGGAGAACCCCATAAAAAATAAAAATAAAAAACCACTGGCAGAATTGAAATATTAGCCACTTCACCTAATAAAAATGAAATAAAAAGTGATCAAAAAGTCATATGGTACCCAAAAAAAAATGAGCCCTCACACAGCTCAGTCTACAAAAAAATAAAGAAGTTATGGCCCTTAAAATCTATTTCAGCAAATGTCATGTTAGAAAATGCAGATGCCTCTCCTTTCATTTTGAATTCTGCCGTCTGCTGATACAGCAGTTTACAACGACATATGGGGTGTTGCCGTATTCAGGAGAATATAGGTAACAAATTATGGGGTGAATTTTCTCCTGTTATCCATTGTTAAAGTGAAAAATTTGGGCTTTTTCGTGACTTTTTCTCGTAAAAATTATAATTTTTCGTTTTCACAGCCATGTGTTTCTAAATATTATGAAATGCCTCTGAGGTAAAAGTGGTCAGTAAACCTTTCAATTAGTTATTAGAGGGGTGTAGTTTCCAAAATGGAGTCATTTATGGGTGGTTTCTATTATGTAAGGACCTCAAAGGGACTTCAGAACTGAATTGGTCCTTGAAAGTCGGTTTTGAAAATGTTATAGAAAAGTTGAAAAATTGCTTTTTAAATTCTAAACCTTTTGGAGGGTTTCTACTGTAGGGGTGCCTTAGTGTGCCTTCAAACATGACATGACACTCAAAAGCCATTCCAGCAAATCTGCTCTCCAAAAACCATATGTTGCTCCTTTCCTTCTGAACCCTGCCGTGTGCCCATACAGCTGTTTACGAGCATAAATGGGGTGTTTCTGTAAACTGCAGAATCAGGGTAATAAATATTGGTTAGTTTTGCTGTTAACTCTTGCTGTGTTGGATTAAAATAAAAAATCTGCACAAAAACTGAAAATTGAAAATTTCACCTCCGTTTTTCTTTAATTCTTGTGGGACAGCTAATAGAGTTAACATAGGTTGTAAAACCTTTTTTAAGTAATTTGAGGGGTTTAGTTTCTAAAATGGGGTCATTTATGGGTGGTTTCTATTATGTAAGGACCTCAAAGTGACTTTAGAACTGAATTGGTCCTTGAAAAAGTCGGTTTTGAAAATTTTATAGAAAAGTTGAAAAATTGCTTCTTAAATTCTAAGCCTTCTAACAACCTTAAAAAAATAAAATGTGATTTTCAAAATCAGACATATAGGGAATTTTAAGTAAAAACTATCTAATGAGGTAACATTATCTGACTTTAATGCGTAGAAATTCGAATTTAGAAAATTACATTTTTTTCAAAATTTTCTGTAAATTTGGGATTTTTTATAATACAAAGGTAAAACTTATTGACGCAAATTTAGCCCTAACATTAAGTACGAGATGTCACGAGAAAACCATCTCAGACTGGCTTGGATAAATAAAAGTATTCCAAAGTTATTAGCACATAAAGTGACACATGTCAGATTTGCAAAATTAAGCCTGGTAACGAAGGTGAAAAATGGCTTGGTCTTGAAAGGGTTAAACATAAAAACGGTATTTAAACAATAGGTCATTTTCTGATGACCCATTCACTTTAAGAGGGCTTTCACATGGGCTAATGTAAAAAGAATGGGGGATGAATGATAGTTATTACGATCATTCCTCCACCTTTCAGTTTGCATGTTGTCGGAATCACATCCCTTGTATACGGATTGGCCATAGACCTTACAGGGAAATTTCCCGGTGAGCCGATGACCAGGGGGCCCCCTGAGCCCGTCTCACGGCTGCCCAGTGGAAGTTTTCCGGGATGTATTTTGTGCTGCTGGCAGTATTTTGTGATGGTCTGTGGTATTTGGCTCTGTTGGGGTGGTATAATGTGCCACAGTATGGTATTGCTGGCCCTGCCTTCCATCAATTTGGACCCGACTACAAAACAGGGCCACTTTTAGTATATTTTCCAGGGCCACTTTAAGTACCCAGTCCGCCCCTGCTTGTGTCTATGAGGCTTTAGTGTGCATTAATAGACATAAAATAGTGTACAAAGCAAAATTTATTTGCACATGGCGCCACCTGCTGGTCATTGTGTATATTGCAGTTGGCAATTAAAAATAAAATAAAAACACAACTACTGTACTGTACCAACTCAATAAGAAAGTGCTTTTGCTTCTCACAGGGGATTTCTCAGAAGAATAACTTTGTCACATAATTACAGGATATTTAAAAATTTTAAAGTGCCTGATCCGTGGGGCTCTCACAACTGGGACCAACACTGATCACAAGAATGGAGGTCTACTTGGATGGAGCAGCATTCGAGTAGAGCTTCTCCACTCAAGTTTCTATGGAACTGATTGAGATAGCTGAATACAGAGCTCAACCATCCCTGTCAGGCCCATAGACTATGTATAGTCTGCTCTATTCAACCTTGGGGAGGGGGAATACAAAAAAAAAAAAAAAAAATCAGATGGCAATGTGGATTCCCATTGAAAACAATCAGGCATAGATATTAGTGTAGAATGTGAGTCTAAATTTGTCTGTGTGAATACGTTAGTAAAGGTACAGGAAATAATTAGGAATATTATATTGTCCGTGGTACAGAAATTAAAATGTGGTCATGTGAAATTATTATATATGGCAGGATAACCACCCCACAGTCACAGCTCAGCTATCCTTCACCCTTCACATTCAGCTTGCTGCCCGAGTTCTATATCCAAATACCCTGCTCAAGGCAGAATGGCTTCTTGTCTCCCCCTGGCACCCAGCATACGGCCCACCAGCCCCGCTAGTTACCGCCCTGCTTCTAATCTCAACTCAAAAACTAAGGGCTCATGCACACAAACGTATTTTCTTTCCGCGTCTGTTCGTTTTTTGGCGGACCGTATGCGGAACCATTCATTTCAATGGGTCCGCAAAAAAAACATAAGTTACTCCGTGTGCATTCCGTTTCCGTATGTCTGTTCCGCCCAAAAAATAGTCCTATTATTGTCCGCATTACGGACAAGGATAGTACTGTTCTATTTGGGGCCAGCTGTTCTGTTCCTCAAAATACAGAATGCACACGGATGACATCTGTATTTTTTACAGCTCCATTTTTTGCAGACCGCAAAATACATACGGTCGTGTGCGCGAGCCCTAAGAATCCCGCCCTCATTTGAAATCCCGTTTTCTGAGGTTGGTGAGCAGTTATGTTTATAGGCCTAGGTTAAAAAATAAATAAAATAAAAAGCAAAAACAAGTCATTTTGACCATTTTGTAAATATAGAAATACTATTATGCACATGTATATAAATACTGTATGTGTTATGTAAATATATTACCCATTCTGAGTAACATTATCTTTCATACTCCACTCACACTAAAAGCTGCATTTAAAGAAGTTCCCAGAATTATAATATTGACAGCCTATCCTTAGTTAATTCATGGTTGATCTGGCACAGCGCCATGCATTTGGCAGTGGCTGTGCCTGGCATTACAACTACCTGCAGCTCAGTCCTATAGAAGTGAATGGGACAGAACTGCACTACAAGGTACAGACACTATCAAAGGTGCGGCACTCTACCTGGTAATCAATGAAGGGGACTCGCTGATCAGTAGGGGCGCCAGGAGTTTGAACTTCAGTGATCTGATATGGATAGTCTATCCAAGGATAGGCCATCAAAACTGTAGTCCTAGAAAACCCCTTTAAAGGGGTTGTTCCACTATGACAACTGACACCACAAGATAGGGGATAAGTGTCTCCCAGTGGTCAGACCCCAATCAGAAGAATGGGGGTTCAGTGGTCCCCATCTGAATGGAGCGCGACCTCGCATGTGCACTGACGCTCAATTCAGCTCTATGGGGCTGCCTGGGTTTGCCAAGTAGTCTCATACAGCTGTATGGAGCGACGGACATGCATGTCTGTCACTCCATTCAAATAGGGTGCATGGGCCGCCGTAGGCCCCAACTGTTGCACCCCCTGCCGATCAGACACTAAGGCTCGGATATGGCAGTGAAAATACAGCCAAGTCACAGCCATGTCTCAGGTGTGAGTCACATGTTGCGCACAACTTACATTGAAGTCAATGGAGTAAAAATCTTGTTGCGTGACATATGTCTGTGTGCCAGAATGGGACAACCCCTTTAAGGCTAAGACTACATGGCAACAGAAAAGTCTCTTGTACTGCTGGTCAGTGGTGTTGCAATGCAATATACTGCGACGTAACTGTTGCAAGAAATCCAAACTTTTTCTCAATATAAGGCCTCATGCACATGACCGTTGTTGTGTTCCGTGTCCGTTGTTCCGTTTTCCGTGATTTTCTGCGGACCCATTGACTTTTAATGGGTCCGTTGAAACTCGGATAATGCACCGTTTGTCATCCGCGTCCGTGATCTGTGTTTCCAGTCCGTCCAAAAAATATGACCTGTCCTATTTTTTTCACGGACAACGGTTCGCGGACCCATTCAAGTCAATGGGTCCGTGAAAAAACACGGAGGCACACAAGATTGTCATCCGCATCCGTGCGTCCGCGTCCGTTTTTTTCCTATCATTTTCAAGGCAAACTTGACTTAGATTTTTTTTTCACTTTTGATGTCTGGTGATCCTCCAAAAATCCCCCCCACAGTGCCCCGTCCCTTAAAATTGAACTTCCACAGCAGCCCACCCCCTTAACTTTGACCTTTACAGCAGCCTTCCCCTTTAACAGTGACTTTCACAGCATACCACCCCCTTGACAGTGATCTACACAGGGGCCCATCCCCTTAACAGTGGCCTTTACTGGATCGGGGCGTCTCCTTTTGAACAGCTCACTCTAAGACGGCAGTACTGTACTGTCTGAGTGTGAGCTGCAGGGAGAAAGTCACCCCCTCCCATCCCTGCAGCTGACAGAAGTTAATTTTTAAATTCATTTTTTCAATCCCTGTCAGCTGAGGAGTGGAGGGGTTGTGGCCTAGCCAGATCAGGGGCGTGGCTTAGCGGGACCTAGAAGTTGATTTTTAACTTCATTTTTTCAATCTCAGCCAGCTGAGTGGGAGGGGGTGTGGCCTAACCGGTTCGGGGGCACGTCCTTTTGAACAGCTCACTCTAAGACAGCAGCACTGTGCTGTCTGAGTTTAAGCTGCAGGAAGAAAGTCACCCTCCCTCCCACCTCTGCTGCTGACAGAAGTTGATTTTTACCTTCATTTTTTCAATCCCTGTCAGCTGAGGAGTGGGAGGGGCGTGGCCTAACCAGATCTGGGCGTGGCTTAGCAAGACCTAGAAGTTAATTTTTAACTTCATTTTTTCAATCTCATTCGGCTGAGGAGTGGGAGGGGCGTGGCCTAACCAGATCGGGGCGTGTCCTTTTGAGCAGCTCACTCTAAGACAGCAGCACTGTGCTGTCTGAGTGTAAGCTGCAGGGAGAAAGTCACCCTCCCTCCCACTCCTGCAGCTGATAGAAGTTTATTTTTACCTTCATTTTTTCAATCCCCTTCGGCTCAGGAGTGGGAGGGCGTGGCCTAACCAGATCAGGGCCGTGGCTTAGTGGGACCTGGGGGTGGGGTTTTAAGTCTTTTGAGGTTGGACATATTGTGGCAGGGGGCGTGTCTGGGCTCCTTACTGCAACAGTGATGCCCCTCTGGGCACCTTACTGGCTCATTTGCATACCAAATAAACTAGATTTTCAGAGGATAAAAACATCTATTGCTAGAACAAAGGCACATCTGGAAATAAGGTACTAAGTGCTATTAGGCCATGGCTTTACTGGTGACAGATTTCCTTAAAGCTCTCCTACAGCAGTGAAGATAAATGGCTGGGTTGTTATGGAAACCTGGAGTAAAACTGTGTATGTGGAGACTGGAGGACCTGCGAGCTTCTATTGGCTGATAATGGTCATGTGACCAAGCTTCTATTGGCTCATGCATTTTTTTGGGAATATCTCAGGAACGGTACGTCCTAGAGAGCTAAGACCTGGTCTAAAACCTTCCCAGACACCTGATGTACCTGTGTGCCAAATTTCGTGATTGTCAATGCGACGGTGCAGATTCCTTTAGCGGACACACACTCAGCTTTATATATTAGATGACATATAAGTCAAAGGAACATTGAATGTACTGTTCAACTTTTGAAAAACTCAATAAAAAGTATGTTTAAAAAAAAATTAAAAAAAAATAAAAGGAGACGTGACTATTTTTACATCTAAAATAGTCACAAGTCCCTTAATAAATGGCCCCCATGAAGTCAGCAATATGTACTAGCAGTTTCATTCTAACAAAATTCTGAGTTTAACTTTGGATGTGATTGGAGAAGAAAGCACCATCATGTACAAAGTTCAAAATTAGTACAAGAGAAGCAAGCAAAATGGATCGACCCTTGATGTAGGCAGAAATACAAGAAAAACAACAACATATAATTGCTTCAATTTATCCTGTATCACTGAAAATCTGTCTAGTTATGCAGCAATACGGTATATTGCTCTACAACAGGCATGCTCAACCTGCGGCCCTCCAGCTGTTGCAAAACTACAACTCCCAGCAAGCCTACAGCAGGGCATTGTGGGAGTTGTAGTTTTACAACAGCTGGAGGGCCGCAGGTTGAGCATGCCTGCTCTACAGCAACAGATTCTGCAGCAGCAATACCTAATGAACGCACCAGTGCAGGGGTCAGCGACCTCCGCCACTCCAGCTGTTGTAAAACCTACAATTCCCAGAATGCTCCATTCACTTTTATGGAGGTTCTGAGAACAGCTGAGCAAGTGTGCACGCTGAGAGTTGTAGTTTCGCAAACCGCTGGACTAGCTGCACTACTTGGACAATTTCCCTTACTCCAAATAAAAAAAAGAAGAAGTTACAAAAACTCACAATGTCCGCGTCCTCCTGGCTGCATATTTCTTTACTGAGGCAGATCGCTGTCGTCTCTTTAGGCTCCAGTTTTTTAAGCAGTCTTGGAGATAGCCAAGAAATCAGTTTCTCGCAGTAGTCGTACTTGGCCTCTTTTTGGGGGGGTGGTAGGTTTTCGGGGCTCAGGTACATTTCAGCTTGGGTACATTCTGCCTCCCTGACAGCAGTGACAAACTCTTCAAACCAATTGGGCCTCCTGGTTTCTGATAAGAGCCGATCCAAGAGCATTCTGGCGGCCTCCTGGTTCTCGGTGGCAGCTCTGGCTCTTAATACTTCTTTAAACTCCTGATCCAGACTGTGCATGTAGTCCAGCACCGGTATCACCTGGATGTGGCTGCAGATCCTGGATCTGAACATGACTATCATGTTTTCATGGATCTCGTTGCTGTTGTCTTGCTGCATAGTTGCTTTTCGGCAAAGCTGACGCGACCCTTTTCGGCAAAGCTGACGCGACCCTGTAGAAGCTTGTGTCTTCTTCTCTCCTGCTGTGCAGATAATACCGTCTCATGCATGCACTGCAGTATTGGAGTCTGTCTTCCTGATCTTCCCCCTCCCAGTTTATATAGAACTGGAAGTCTGGTTTCAGTTTCGTTTCTCTGTTCTATTATCTCAAAAGTCCTGCCCTGCTCTCTCAGCTGGGGCTTTCACTCGCTGCTGCGTCACAAGCTGGAAACTAAAACTGCCTGAGGGCGAAGAGAAGGGATCAGTTTCTATTCTGATCCATAAATGATACATCATAAAGACACATTTACATGGGCAGAGCAGGCAATTATTAGTAACGAACCACTCTTTCCTGATAATTGCCTGCTCGAGGGGAGAGGTGCATTCACATGCAGTAATCCCTCATTCCCATAGGGAGTCATTGGGGTTCATTTACGAAGACCAGCTTTTTATGCCAGTCTTTAACTCCCCTTGTGCACTAGCTTTGCTGGCGGATGATGCTCCTAATTTATGATGAGGCGTGCGCCTCATAAATAGGCACACCTTCAGCAGTCCATACGCCTTGTGTAAAAAGTAGACCATCTCCCTTGGCTGCAGTAATTTCTTGCCAAAATGTACACCTCTTTTTAGTAAATTGTTTGGGGCCAAAGTCCTGGCATCTTCTGCATGCCCCCGCCACACTCTCGACACTCCTATGTGTTGAAGGCGGCGTGAAAACACCAGTGCAACAAAATATTTTTTGCACGAGCGTTCAAATAGTTGCAGAGAGGGGGTCGTCAAAAACTGGAGTAAAAATGTTTGTCGCAGTTTACACAAGACAACGGGGTCATTTACAAAGACCAGCGTTTTATGCACTGCTAGAGAAGTTGCCTAATTTAGGATGAGGTATGAGCCTCGTCATAGATTAGGTGTATCTCCAACAGTCTGTGCGCCTGGAGTAAAAAATACCCGTGACTGAAGTACTTTTTGCTCCTCTTTTACATCTGTTTTTATTTGCCAGAACCAAAGTCCTGGGCCCGACCCGGACCCAGCCCTCCCATTCTCAAGTGGATGCACGGCGTAAAAACTCCTATTGTCAAAAAATATATTGTCACACTAGTGTGCTAAAAGTCGCAAAAAGGGGTCTTGCAATTATTTTTATGACAAATACTGGCGTAAGAATATTAGTAAATGGCCCCCATTGTACTTCCCAGAAGTGGTGATTTTGGTGTCAGCATCAACAATGCTTTGATGCATTGAAAGAGCATTTGGTCAATCAACGGTGACTGGCAGCAAATGTACAAGGGACGATTAAAGGAAACGAGCATTCATTCAAATGTTTTTTGTAATAATCAGCTCATATAGGGTGACTTTTATGGTTGCAGCAAATAAAATGTTTTCAATACAATTACAATACAATTTTCCAATATACTTACTGTATCAATTCCCTTCTGTCTTCATGACCTTCTCCCACTATGGCAGACCCACAGGGGCCTTGCCCGGTTCTTTAGTGTACCTGTACTTTTAACAGACTTTTAATAAGGGATATTTCACATGACCAGGCTCATTCCGGAAAGCACTGGCTTTGTGAGTCCCTGGCTTTCTTCTGAGGTCTTACAGTCCACGCATGTAAACTAACGGTACAGACGGAGGTCATGTGTGCTGCTGCAGCCAATGGCTGGCCTCAGCTGTGATGTGTGCCCAAGCAGAACATCACTCCTGGGTCAGGTGCCGTTCGAGGACTCTTAACCTCTTTGACCAAGGCCGGCGTCAGCACCCGGCATACCTGGGCAAGGGCCGGGGCCCACAGCACAGCTGCGAGAGGTCAGAAGCAATGAGCGCTTCCATTAATACAGCTCCCAGCGCTCCTCCCCCCCCCCTTCAGGCCGCCGGTGCTCTGAATGGTGAAGCAGGAAGACTTCTCCCTGCTCCACCATTCAGCCTGCAGGCAGGGATCGCGCTGCCAGCTCTGTGCACACAGTGCTGCATAGCAATCTGTGCCTGCAGGGAAGAGAGGACTATGAGCTTCAGGAACGGGACAAGGTGAGTAGTTACTGTGTTTTTTTGTTTTTAATACAGAGGGGTCACAGAGGTCTTTATTACTATGGAGGGGGTGTGGCGTTTCGAAAGTCAGCTATATACAATCACGCACCTGTGTAGAGCAACCTCTATGCGCACGGGAGTGACTTGTTGAATTTGACTTTCTCCACTTAAAGCTTACGCATCAGACACCCAGGCGTTATTCAAGTAGCGTTTTAATCCAGAGATTGTATTACAAGATGTTGCAGGGTAATCCAGATGGTAAAATAATTATGCCTACAATAACTCCTAAGTCAGAAGATGGATGCTGCTACTCAGAAAGCTTAGCACACTATGAACAAGGTATCACTGGGAAAACAGGGAGTGGCTAGGCTAAACTAACTAGAAGCCTGAAAAACAGAGGGGGGGGGGGAAGAGGAGCATACCAATGCACAATGCAAGATACTGGAACAGGACACTCCCCGTCTGGTATCGGTAGATACCACTATATATATGCATACAATGGAATTGTATAAAATAACAATAGCTTGCAGATGCAAATAATGTCCATCTACCTGAAAAGGAAACATGCAATAAACATTACTCAAATCAAAAAAGGATAAGTCTTCAGTTCGGGCCATAGAGCTGGTACTGGAAACAGTCTTAGAAGATATTGAGCTTCTTGGAAGTTCTGCAGGCATGAGTAACACAACTTCTGTAACAGGGGGCGGAAGAAGGTCTTGATTACTTCCACCTTACGAACCTTCCCATCCGAACTGGAAATGACTTTAGTAATAAGACCAATAGGCCAGTCGAGACAATCAACTTGTTTGTCTCTTAACAGAACAAAATCTCCTTCCTTTCATTTAGGCCTTGGTTCTTGCCACCTTCTGTGGTCTTACAAGAGGCAGAGGTACTCTCTTCTCCACCTTTTCCAGAACTGACTGCCGAGATGTTGTACCTGCTTCCACCGAAACTTATAAAGGTTGTGCTCTTTTATACACTTGCTCATCCCGGATTTTGGCTTTAGATCTTTGTCTAGTTTTTTAAAGGACTTCAAAGAGTTTCCAGCATTGTCAACATCGTACTGTGCAACAATGTCTCCTCCTTCATTTACATCTGGAGATGAAGGTTCCGAGTCAGAAGAACATTTAGCTTCCACCATTATCTTAGACGTTCTACTCCTTTTAGAAGAGGCTGTATGATCTTGATCTCCTTGACGAGGTGCAGCATACTCAAGTTGTGTTTAATAGTGTTTCTGGGTGTAGTAGTGCAATAGACACTAACCTGAGACGGCTGACTCTCTGCATAGGCAGGTGATGGTAGAAAATGTTCGTGACGCCAGTGCCAATTAAACGGTGGCACGCCGTTTGCTGATAGCAGGAATAAATGAGGAACACCGTGATGTTAAAACAGAACTCCAACTTTAGTAGTTTTAAATATAGAGACATTCACGGAAGCGCAGTTCCTTTGCATACAGTCGATTTTTCAATACGGTTGATGCAGGCAATACAGACTAAGCAAGGTGACTTCAGAGTGTGAAACACAGGACTTGCAGTACAGGAGCTTGCACTCTATTTCTGACTGATCCTGGAACATAGCAAATCTTCTCCAAGGCCCAATAACCTAGCTCTGGCTTATATCCTTGGTTTTAGCTTTATAAAGTACCTCCTCTGTTATCTTGAGTACCTCTTGCTTTCTTGAGCTTTGCCTCTGTCTCTCTCCCTCTTTCCTCAGACTCTAGAAGCTTCTGAACATGTGGTCTTCCTGCTTCTGCATATATATATATTCAGGAGGGGAACCTTCTCCTTGGATTTGGAACCCGGTTACAGGGACTGCAATACCCTCTCCTAGTCCGCAGGCTTCAGGCCTGGACTTGTCTCGGACATAGTCTAAGCTCCAGCTTCAGACTACAGGCTGCAGCTTTGGACAGACACTTAGACTAGACTCGCTTAGACTGACCTTCCTTTCCCTGACTGGGCCTTATATAACCTAGGGCTCCCTAGCTCCCTCTAGTGACTAAGAGCTGGAATGACACCCCTAGCAGGCCTGTACATGCAAGTTTTATAGTAACAGGGAAATACATAGCATGGCATTACATGACATTTTATAAAACTGACATATACCAACTTCCCATGATTAAGGAGGGACGACAGCACACCAAGTGACACTTTTGTAGTGACGGGCATTACAGTCCCCGTACACTACATACCCCACTGCTTTAAGCTGAGTACGACCTCGTACTCCATCAGGGCTGGCCCAACTGGAATCTCTACCTGAAACAGAAAAAGAAACATGCAGGCATACATTTATGTAATTCATCTGCATTTACATTCACATCAGGTCCAATTGGCAAAGGTGAAGTGTGGTGACAAGGGGCGTCGTTCTCTTCTCTCAGGATAGTGAATGGAACTGGGGCGCTGACCTGGCACAGCGTAACATTATAATCAGGATAGTCCATGACAATGAATAAGTCCATAATAGAACAGCAAAATAGATAAAACAGTATAAAAGTTCTTGGAGGCTCAAAGAACAAACATGAGTCCGTACCCAGGTTATTTTCCTATTAAATCACAGAGACTCATGCGGTGGAGTCCATCTCTGGGCACATTTCCTTTTAAAAGAGCAAAAATCTCAGAGGCTCAGGTTCTTTTGAGTCTGTCTCCGGGCACGGTTCCTTAGTATGAAGTTGCACAATAAAAGGACAGCAAAGACAAGTGCTGTAATACCCCTGATCAACCTGAAAAGGGGGTGAAGGGTAAAAGGTGCAACTAAGGAACAGGCACAACTTGGCGTGGGGTAGCTAAAGCAGGCAGGAGGTCCTGAAAACAAACTTGGCCTTGTTGACTTTGTGATTTCAGTGGTCAACACCTACCACTGAGCCGTGGATGAACTGGCAGCCGCAACAAAGGACCAGGAAACGTAGGACTCCTGTCCTGGAAGGGTTAGCACCATATTTCTTCAGTGAAATAAATCAAAGGCCTAGCAGGCTGATTCACAGTGGCCTATCATAACCACTTGGTTCCGCTGGCAAATACGGCCTGTAGTAGTCCTCTACAGGAGGATGGGCCCACATAACTGCATTATGGGGCAGCTGCAAGGTGAAGGGGCCCCTAATAGGTATTGGCCCATTGGGCCTAGGGGTAAACCCTTGGGTGGACCGTACCGGTCCCGGCATGATAATGGTGGGATGGAATGGAGTGGTTACCGCCGCCTCAAGCGGTCCGGTGGGCTCTGCGCAGCTATTCACAGCAACAGGAGGCCTTCTTTGGGGCACTGACGGAGCGGTGGCAGCAGAAGGTGGTCTACGGGTGGTGACAGGCACCCTTACCTCGTCCTGCTTTGGCGGTGTCTGGATCCTGGCGGTCGCGATCTTGCGCAGCTCCCGCAACTTCTCCTCCAGCCGGACAATCTGTTCACCGATGCTCCCTGTGTCAGAGTCGCTGTCATCTGCTGGCGCCGCCGGCGCAGGTACAGTCACCGATGGTGCGGACTCGGCCTCTGCAGGTTCTGGCGATGCGTCTGGTCTCCGACCCCTCCGGATGTTCTTAAAGGTATTTTGAAGTCCTTTTAAATTCTCCATCTCTTGTATGGTCTTCTCCCGACGAG
This sequence comes from Bufo bufo, assembly GCF_905171765.1. NCBI lineage: Eukaryota > Metazoa > Chordata > Amphibia > Anura > Bufonidae > Bufo > Bufo bufo. Next base: position 196,635,162 of record NC_053395.1, on the reverse strand, counting down.
GCAGCTCGGGGGAAGGGTAAGGGCTCACCCATTTTTCCAACACGGTTGGCTGCCAGAAGACGTTAGGCCCAATGAAGGAGCTCCGCTCTTGGAAGGCGTGATGGGCCGGCTCTGGAGAGCGTTCAGGTTCCCGCTCGCAGCCAGAGTAGTCTTCTTCTGCTGCCTCCCAGTCCTCAGGTACTCGCTTGGGACGGGTCACGGCAGTGGCATAAGGGCCTCTCAGGCTCTCGGCAGGGGTGAACTCCACTTCCTCTCCCTCGCGGAGGCTGTGTTGATAGGAAGGGAGGTAGTCTCTCTTGACAGACCTTCTATTAACGTATAGGTCTCTGCCAGTCAGATAGTCTTGGATGAACCCATAGCCACGGGTTTTGTCAAAGGACACCACCACTCCCTTTCTCCTTTCCAGGCGGGGTTGGGTGTCGCTGTGTCTTTCATGGATAGTCTTAGTCAACTCTTCATAGTAGATCTTGGTCTTGGTATTCCGCTTTATAGCGGCCTCCCGGATCTCCGCCATTAGTGAGGACCATTTGAAAGAGGGCTGAAAGAAGTCTCTCCACGAGCCATAGCAGGGCTCTGGTTCTTTCTCCCTTGGGCGGCAGGCGGGTTTCTCCGGTCCCGGAGAGTAGGCCGGTGGAGCCTCCTCTGGCTCTACACCAATATCAGACATCTTTGTAATCTCAGGTGCGGACGTTGCAGCAACGCTCTGTTCACTTTCCAACATGCTCGATCCTTCTCTGGAGAGCGATAGGGTCGCGTCAATTAAAGCAGCCAGCTCCTCCCATTGCACTGGGAGGCCGCCCCCCAGGTATTCCAGTATATGGAAGGCGGTGTCCATGCTGGCAGACATGCAAATGTCCAGATAAGCAGTGGCGCCTGACCTTGAACTCCTTCCCGCTTTTTCTTCAGAAAGGCGCTAATTTTTCCCGCCTTTTCGGGATGAAGATGACGCAGCAGCTATTTCAGCAGCCTCAGCGGCCATCTTTGGGTATAAACGCTGTCTATTCACTGACAGCAAGCAGGATTGTAAAAAGTCCACAAAACCACACTCCAATGTGGCGATTTTCTTCCTCTTGGTAGCGCAACACTGCACAGCGCTTTTTAGAGGTTTTAGGTACACTTTGGGTATGTTTTTCAGTCCACAACATCCACTTTAAATAAACAGGTAATTTTGTCACTTTGGTCACAGGGCAACTGTATAAGGCACAAAGTACACGCTTCTTGCACTAGAAAGCGTGCGTATCCTGTTTGTGACGCCAAAAGAGAGGTGCAGCGTACTCAAGTTGTGTTTAATAGAGTTTCTGGGTGTAGTAGTGCAATAGACACTAACCTGAGACGGCTGACTCTCTGCATAGGCAGGTGATGGTAGAAAATGTTCGTGACGCCAGTGCCAATTAAACGGTGGCACGCCGTTTGCTGATAGCAGGAATAAATGAGGAACACCGTGATGTTAAAACAGAACTCCAACTTTAGTAGTTTTAAATATAGAGACATTCACGGAAGCGCAGTTCCTTTGAATACAGTCGATTTTTCAATACGGTTGATGCAGGCAATACAGACTAAGCAAGGTGACTTCAGAGTGTGAAACACAGGACTTGCAGTACAGGAGCTTGCACTCTATTTCTGACTGATCCTGGAACATAGCAAATCTTCTCCAAGGCCCAATAACCTAGCTCTGGCTTATATCCTTGGTTTTAGCTTTATAAAGTACCTCCTCTGTTATCTTGAGTACCTCTTGCTTTCTTGAGCTTTGCCTCTGTCTCTCTCCCTCTTTCCTCAGACTCTAGAAGCTTCTGAACAGTGGTCTTCCTGCTTCTGCATATATATATATTCAGGAGGGGAACCTTCTCCTTGGTTTTGGAACCCGGTTACAGGGACTGCAATACCCTCTCCTGGTCCGCAGGCTTCAGGCCTGGACTTGTCTCGGACATAGTCTAAGCTCCAGCTTCAGACTACAGGCTGCAGCTTTGGACAGACACTTAGACTAGACTCGCTTAGACTGACCTTCCTTTCCCTGACTGGGCCTTATATAACCTAGGGCTCCCTAGCTCCCTCTAGTGACTAAGAGCTGGAATGACACCCCTAGCAGGCCTGTACATGCAAGTTTCATAGTAACAGGGAAATACATAGCATGGCATTACATGACATTTTATAAAACTGACATATACCAACTTCCCATGATTAAGGAGGGACGACAGCACACCAAGTGCCACTTTTGTAGTGACGGGCATTACAGTCCCCGTACACTACATATGGGCCCGGCTTCTTTTGGTCGCCTTGTCAGGTTTCTCCTTGCTGAGGAGCCTGGTGGAGTAGTTCACCATGGGGTCACACTCCATGTCTGTGGAAGGTTTGGAATGATCAATGACGTATTTGTGGGACCTGCGTCCAGGAGCCGGGACTGTGGGAATATACTCCAGATACCGTCTCTTCCGTCCATCATGTCCTGCAGGGTCTAAGGTATATTTGCAGGGCTTTGCTGGCTGCTTCTGGGGGGTCGTTCTTGGATTTCGGAAGGGCGGAGGTGCTACCCAACTTTTGCTATTATCTTTGAAGAACTCTCTGTCCATGAGGGTAACGAATTCCTTATCTTCCGCTGAAGGAGCTAATGTATTATCCTTAGCAGTAACTTGGAAAACCATTTCCCCTATTCTGTTATTTAATTCTTCCTGCCTAACGAAGGGGTCTGTCTCTCTGGATGTCTTGGTTTTCAGCTTGGAGCTCTCTTGCACATAGTAGTGGTTGGGACACTGCCTGAAGTAAGAAGTTTGTCCCCCTCTTAATACGTCGGTTCTGAAGGAGTGTACTTGGCAGGGTCTGCGGGTTCTGTATAGACATACATCCCCCACGATGACCCAACCCACTGTAAGTTTCTGGGCATATGGGAAGTTGAAAGGGCCATTGCAAAGTTCAAGGACCTTATGAGCCTCGAGAATGTCTCTACCTAGCAGGAGTAAAATCTCGGCATGGTTATCAAGGGGAGGAATCTCTCTGGCTATGTTCCTGAGATGAGGGTAATGTTGTGCGGCTTCAGGTGTGGGAATCTCATCCCTTGCGTCCGGCAATTCGTCACACTCAATAAGGGTTGGAAGAGAGAGTTTCTTATCTCCTTTGATGGGCTTCAAGGTGAAACCATTAGCTCTTCTTCCTGAGGTTGTCACAAGACCAGAGCATGTTCCTAGGGTGTAGGGTGTAGTTTCTTCCTCTATACTGAACAAATCAAAGAACTTAGGGCTAGCTAGGGAACAATTACTTTGGTCATCTAGAATAGCGTACGTTCTTATGGTCTTCTCTGGTTGTGCAGTAGGAAACACATCCACGAGGCAAATCTTGGAACAAGACTTACCGCACACAAGTCCTTCTCCGTATACCTCTGTGCATCTGGGCGTGACGGTAGGGGTTGGTCGGTCGACACTCTCCCAGCCATGACTCTCCCTGCCTTGATCGGAATGGGGCTTGCACCAGCTAACTGGTTCTAGGTTCCGCCTGATTGGTCCCGGGTGAACGGCGGACACATGTAGATCACTATTACAATGAGAACACTTGACTGGAACCTCACAGTCTCTGGCGAAATGCTCAGTGGATGCACAGCATCTGAAGCAGATATTACGACTCCTTAGGAACTCCTTACGTTCCTCAAAGGGCTTTCCTATGAAGACACGGCACTTCCTTAAAGGATATGGTTTATCATGGATAGGGCAATGACGATCGGGTTCCTCAGGGCTTTCATTTCCAATGAAAGCGGCTGTGTTAATAGTGGGCACAACCCCTGTCTTTTTAACGGAAATTAAACCTTTAGGGTTTCTCTGTCTGGGACTGAAAGTCTTGTGTCTCTGTTTAGTAGAGCCAAAGATGTTGATCCCCAAGGTGTTGAAGCTCGGATCGTTTTTGGCTCTAGCTAAGTCCTTGATAAACTTACAGAAGAATAAAAATGGTGAAAAGGGAACGCGATGTTGCTCCTTGTATTTTGAACCTGCTGTTGCCCATTGATCTTGAACATTGAGGGTTAATTTCTCCACGATCAGGCCCACACCATGGGAGGTATCAAGAAAGCTGAGACCTGGTAGCTGCGGGTCTCCCTTGACGATTTCAAGCTCAAGAAGAAGGTCGCTTAATTCCTGGAAACCTCGGCGGTCTGTATTGGATAATTCAGGAAAGTCGTATAGTCGTTTAAATAAGGCATGTTCAACTACTTCTGAGCCGCCGTATGTCTGCTCTAATCTTTCCCATGCGAGACAAAGGCCTTTGACTGGTTCGTAGATATGAACAGTTTTGAGTCTCTTAACACAGTTTGAAGACCATGGACCTAGCCATCTAATTAGTAAGTCAAGTTCTTGCATAGGCTGAACACCAAGGGTTTGAACTGTTGTCTTGAAGGTGGCCTTCCAACTTCTATAATTCTCTGGGCGATCATCAAAGTTCGTAAGGCTAGTACTGATGAGGTCCCTGAGGGTGAAGTACTTAGCGATTTCTGATGCGTCATTTCTTTCCTGCATCATGGCGACGGGAACTTCTCCCTCACTGGTGTTATTGGCACCATTTGATACCCTATGTTTGGGGGTTGGAAGATAGAATAGAGTGGCAGCTGGGTTGAGCGTAAGCGAAGGCTTCACATCTGGTAATCTTGGCGTCAGCGTCTTGGTTGCTATGCGACTAGTCTCAGGAGGTTTTAATGAGATTTGATGAGCTTGAAGCGGCTTGGTCTCTAATGGCGCCTGAAATTCTGTGCAAGGTGCCAGAGTTTTGAAAGAAAGAGAAATGTCCACTGGACTGGGGTCAACTGTATAGTTATCGGATGCCTCTTTTTCTACTCGCATGAGTTGCAGAGGCGTGCAGAGGCCGAATCTTCTGGTGCACATGCATTGATTTTGCTTTGGTTTAGGACGAATTGCGGGGTACGCCTTTCTGAGTCATTAGATATCATTAGAATTCTACAGTAACAGGGGCATGAATAATCACAAGAATAGCACAGTTAGGGGCAGCTGACATTAGCACATCGCTAATGTCAGCCAGTTTAATAGAGAAAATTCTAGTGACAGAAACCGTTTAACATTAGCAGCAGATTCTGGTACATAAAATCCGGCTCAGATACGGATTGCAAATACACTCGTGTGAAAGCAGGGAACAGCCGGCCGAATCTCTCTGCATTACAGAATTGCCGGAAGTTTATAAGCGCAGCGATTTTCTTCAGGCCGATTGTCAGCATATTTGCTGGAATCTGGCTGGATCTCCACTGGTCACCATTATAGTTAATGGGGCTGGATGGAGACTTACAAACTTCCGTCAATGCCAGAATGTAAAGAGATCTGGTCGGCTGTTGCCTGCCGGAATAACCAGACGAATCTTAAGCAATAGCTTAAAATCTACAGAGAACACATTTTCTTAATGGGGCTGCAGCGCAGTGAGTACGGGCAGGAGTGCATATTGCTGCTCCTGCCTGTGCCCCCTCGAGATTTACTAAATGCTGGCATAGCACATCAGTACCCTGTACCCATGTACTATGCCAGGATTAGCTGAGCGGAGCGGCTCCAGCTTCGGCCTGCTTCTCTAAGCTAATATGCAGGACTCTTAGCTTAGCGAAGCAGGCAGAAGCAGGAGCCCGCTCCGCTCAGCTAATCCTGGCATAGTACATGGCTACAGGGTACCCATGTGCTATGCCATGATTTAGTAAACTCCGGGGGCACGGGCATGAGCAGCAATATGTGCTCCTTCCCGTACTCCGTTAACTTATGTTCTCCGTATTCCATTCACTGCTGAGAAGTCAGCGGTATACAGAAAAGTCCATTTTAAGCGTACAGGAAAAGGTGCGCTTAAGCGAGGGAAAAGTGTATTTAAAATACATGAATAAAGTATATTACAAAAACTGTTATTAGGGTATTAGGGAGTAGGGACATGTTAACAAAAATGGATTCAAAAGTTTAGTTACCCTTTAGCTGAGAGAGGCTCAAGGACACATGGAAGGCTTTTATATGGGTTTTTCACATTTGTTTGGTGTTCCCTCATGACAGAGACAGTAATTTATTCATAATTAGTATAATAAATTCTTGGAGTTCCAAATTCATGGTCGCCCTTCACATAATACCAGCTGCCTAAATCCACCACTAGGAGGAGCTTACTGCATTTAGATTTATACATTGAACTCAATACCCTCATCTAGCTAAGCCAGTTCTCTCTACTCTGCACTGATGAGGGCCAATCACCCTGACACAACTGTCTGCAGATGAGGTACCAGCTTTGCTATATTCCTTAGGCCTTATGTGCATGTATGACTCCATTGTCAAAATGCCTATTCTTGTCTGAATAGGACAAGTTCTATTTTTTGTGGGATGGACATGTGGACATTTTTGCATCCCCATAGAGACGAATGGGTCCATATCCAATCCGCAAAAAATGCTGATCATTTGCAAAAAAAATTTAAAAAATGTACCGTTGTGTGCATGAAACCTAAGTCATGACTCAAGGGCTGTTTAAAAGTTAAAACTTTAACAATAAGGATATCGGCTTTCCAATAGGTGGGGCCACAAGCATAGCTTTTTTTTTTTGCATATGGTTAAAGCCTAATGTAAGGAACTCCCCCTATGGATGCCTACAGGGCACATGTTTTGCTGCTGCTCCAGTTCAGGTTTGGGCTTTCGGGTACTAGCCCCTGGGACTGTTGTAATACCTGTCAACATATGCAAACAACCTGTCTGAGATGATCTCTGACAGAATACTGGCTGTGTAAGGGCTCATGCACACGAACGTGTGCGTGCCGTGACCATATTGTGGCCGCAAACACCCATTCTGCAATCCGCAAGATACGGAGCGGTGCAGAGTGGAAGCCCACGGAAGCACTACGGAGCCCTTCCGGGAGATTTCAGTCTGTGCCTCTGCCTCTAGAACATTTCCTTTTTTTGCGGTGCGGTTTGAATGTTGCGGTCCGCAGCATGGGTATAGGCTGCACACGTTCCTGTGCATGATGCTTAATGCTGACAACCTGCAGAGCAAGAGTGAGTTTAATTTGTCAGGTTGCTTACTCCAACTGGTGAACCCTACACTAAGAAAGTGCTAGGCACGCAATTCTCTAAAACTGGAAAATAAAAAAAGCATGACTAAGCTATTAGGGTCGGTTCACATGGCTAAAATCCACAGCAGAAAAGTCAGTACCAGATTAGTAGCTGAAAACGGGTAATTTTTGTTAGCAGATTTTTAATTTGGTGGAGGCTTTAGAGGAGTTTTTACGAGTTTTAGAACAGTTTTTGGTTGAGATTATGCTTCCCCATTGACTTCTATAGAGTCCACAATCAAATGATGGGGGAAGGGGGGGGGGCCTCTGGCTACTGGCACATGATATGGGGGGGCTCTTGTTACTGGCACATGATGGTGGGGGTCTCTTATTACTGGCACATGTAGTGTCCCACTAGGTAGGGGTGGACCCTACACAAGGGTCAATTGGGTCACGTGTTACTCCTACTCCTAAGGGACAGTAATATTATATTTGACCATATACTTTAATGTATTGTCTATGTGCTTTTTCATGTATATTTCCCCTGTGACATGCATAGCAGGCCTATTAGGATGTAGTTAGGCATCCTAGGCACTAGAGGGAGATAGGGAGCCCCTAGTATAAATGTTCAGGCCCAGACAGGGAGGAGTTAGTCTGTAGTCAGGAGTCTGTGGACACAGAAGTGAGAGGGCATCTTAGCCAGAGATATGCTGAGGGCCTCCTCCTGACATGCAGCTAGATAGTCCAGGCTGCTAGTTGCTACCAGGAGGCTAGTGAAGGATTATAGCCTGCCTGTTGATAAAGTGAGCAACAGTTAGCTCAGAAGATTACCCCAAGAGAAGAGATGTGCCTCCTGGGAGAAACCTGCAGACACCCTCAAGCCAAGCAGTGCCAGTACAACTAGCTCAGATAAGTAAGCTGATGGGCAGAGGTCCTATAAAGTAGAGCAAGGGTCAATATGGGAGGAAGATTAACTACCAAGGATTAAAGCCAGCATTTAGGCATCCGGGCCTTGGGATACAGCCAGCCAGAATAGCTGTGAGATAGTGCAGCCTGGTCTGTGGAGCATTAATTGTGTACCCTCCAAGTATCTTGCAAGATTATTACCTGCCATATTGTTGAGAATAAGCCTGCTTGTGGAACATTGATATAAGGGACTGCATCATTATCTGTATGTACAAAGTTGGACTGTTTAAAGTAAAGCAACGTTTGGTTCACTATACCACCTGTGTACCTCACTTATTGCTACTGGAAACCGGTGTGCCACCGTTACAGGCACTGGCGTCACGATCCTTAAAGGGACCTTGCCCCAGGCACTCAAAACACCCGCAACATCCAGGGCACCTCATCCACCATCAGGCCTGGTCCCTACATACAGAGTGTGCCCCAGAGGAACTTTGTGTCAGCCTCTCCTTCACTGCCGCATGCCTGCCCAGGGTTCTCCTCCAAACAGTGAGTAACCCTCGATTGCCCATAACCGTGACCTCACTTCGCAATACCCTGCACGTCTGGCGTGCTGCATAAATTGGCGTCACGAACAGGATTCGATCATATCTGCGCCATTGTGGATTACAAAACTGTGTGCCATTATCTACCTAAAAAGTGACTAAGCCCGACTTGTTTATTTGAAATTGCTGGGCCAAAGGACTGTAAAATTTGCGGTGTGAAGAACTCTATATTGCACGGACTGTTTGCCGTTTATTTAAGCCACCGCTTGCTGTCAGTGAATAGACAGCTCAAAGCTGGCAGCTTAACCTGATTGGATTTGTTGCTGCGTCATCTTCATACTTTGCTGGCGGGAAAAATCGGCGCCTTCTGCTGAAAAGTGCGGGAAAGGCTATATGTCCGCGCCACCGCCCTGTCTACAAATCTGCATGTCTGCTATGATTGACTCCGCCTCCCCCATGTTGGAGTACCCAGGGGGCGGCCTCCCGGAGCAGTGGGAGGTCACAGGCAAAATACTGAGTGCCGCCCTGTCGCTCTCCCAGGAAGGGATCGAGCATGTTGCAGAGGGGAGAGTCTCCAGCCGGAATGGCCTTACCTGTAAGCGAGACCCCAGAGCCTACGATGATCGACGAGAGAGAAGCACCGCCTACTTATACTCTGGGACCGGAGAGGCCACCTTGCTTCCCACCGCGGTCGCAGCCGGAAAGAATTCGGACCCAGCGCCTGAACCTGTGGCGACTGTACCGGATCCCTGCAGCGGAACATCGCATGAGACGCTAGAGGACCAGATTGCCAGGTTAGAGATCCATCTTGAAGGCTTGCGCCACATCGCTGCGTCCAGAGTGTCATTGATGCCCCCTGAAAATGCTGATGTGTCCTTTAAGAACTCTGATGTCCCCAAACCTGCAGTAGAAGATCCCGTCGCCACCAGCTCGGCGACTATCATTGCTGTACCGGAGAGACTCTATTATGTAAGAAGCCGGGTCCGTGGCTTGCAGCCAGCTCCACCCAGACCAGCGGAGCCTCCTGCAGTGATTATGCCTAGGCCCATGGGGCCACCGACAATATTTACCCCTAGGCCTATGGGGCCTATACCAGTAAGGGTTCCATTTATGCTCCAGTTACCGCCTAATACAATTTTGTGGGCCCAGCCATATGTGGATCCTCGGGTCAGGCCCAATTTGCAGGTAGAACCAGGATGTCCCCACCAGTGATGACTCTAATGAACGTGATACATTCCTGTGAGTAGGCCTGCCAGGCCATGATCCATATTTGATTTTTGCTGAGGGACCCTTATTAAAGAGGATTTAACCCTTTCAGGACAGGAGTCCTTTGTTTTGGCCCATGTTGCTGCTGCCAGTTACCCACGGCTCAGTGGTAGTGGTCAGCCACTGAAAATACCAAAGGTATCAAGGCCACATTGTTTACAGGACCTCCTGCCTGCTTCCATAGTACTTGAACCAAGTTGTGCCTATTTTTGTGTTTGCACCTTTAACCCTTTTTAACCCCCTTTTCAGGTTGATTAAGGGATATTGCAGAACTTATTTTTATAAGCCATTTTAAATAATGTGGATTACTTTTATGTGCTGTGACTTTTATTATGCAACTTAAATTCCAAGGAAATGGGCCCAGGGATAGACTCCAATACACATGAGCCTCTGAGATCTTGCTACTTTAAGGAAATGCACCCAGAGATGGACTCCAATGTATGTGAGCCTCTGAGATTCTGTTCTTCTGCACTATATTCATGGTTGGAGGGTAACTATATTTAACACTTGCATTAACTAATCACAAGAAGGAAACCTGGGTACGGACTCATTTATATACCTTGAGCCTCCAAGAATTGTTATTTGATGTTTGCATTTTTCTATGGACTACCACTGTTTTATTATGGACAATTGCACTTCTACTTTTATTATGGACTATCCTGGTATAATTGATACGCTGCACCAGGTCAGCGCCCCTGTTCCCTTATACTATCCTGAAAGAAGAGAACGACGCCCTTTTTCACCGAACTTGTTCCTAAGCCAGGAGAACTGCTTGAGATATATATATATATATATATATATATATATATGTATTTGCAAATGTAGATGTATGTTCCTGCTTTGCATTATTTTTGTCTTCTAGGTGCAGTCTCCAGCTGGGCAGGGCCCCTTTATGTTGCGCCGAGGACGGGCAACGTTGTAGCGTGGGGGTATGTAGTGTCCCACTAGATATGGGTGGGCACTACACAAGGGTCAATTGGGTCACGTGTTACTCCTACTCCTAAGGGACAGTAATATTATATTTGACCATATACTTTAATGTATTTTCTATGTGCTTTTGCATGTATATTTCCCCTGTGACATGCATAGCAGGTCTATTAGGGTGTAGTTAGGCATCCTAGGCACTAGAGGGAGATAGGGATCCCCTAGTATAAATGTTCAGGCCCAGACAGGGAGGAGTTAGTATGTAGTCAGGAGTCTGTGGACACAGAAGTGAGAGGGCATCTTAGCCAGAGATATGCTGAGGGCCTCCTCCTGACATGCAGCTAGATAGTCCAGGCTGCTAGTTGCTACCAGGAGGCTAGTGAAGGATTATAGCCTGCCTGTTGATAAAGTGAGCCACAGTTAGCTCAGAAGATTACCCCAAGAGAAGAGATGTGCCTCCTGGGAGAAACCTGCAGACACCCGCAAGCCAAGCAGTGCCAGTAAAACCAGCTCAGATAAGTAAGCTGATGGGCAGAGGTACTATAAAGTAGAGCAAGGGTCAATACGGGAGGAAGATTAACTACCAAGGATTAAAGCCAGCATTTAGGCATCCGGGCCTTGGTATACAGCCAGCCAGAATAGCTGTGAGATAGTGCAGCCTGGTCTGTGGAGCATTAATTGTGTACCCTCCGAGTATCTTGCAAGATTATTACCTGCCATATTGTTGAGAATAAGCCTGCTTGTGGAACATTGATATAAGGGACTGCATCATCATCTGTATGTACAAAGTTGGACTGTTTAAAGTAAAGCAACATTTGGTTCACTATACCACCTGTGTACCTCACTTATTGCTACTGGAAACCGGTGTGCCACCGTTACAGGCACTGGCATCACGATCCTTAACCACCTCCGGACCGCCTAACGCAGGATCGCGTTCCGGAGGTGGCAGCCCTGCGCAGAGTCACGCATATATGCGTCATCTCGCGATGGCCGAGATTTCCTGTGAACGCGCGCACACAGGCGCGCGCGCTCACAGGAACGGAAGGTAAGAGAGTTGATCTCCAGCCTGCCAGCGGCGATCGTTCGCTGGCAGGCTGGAGATGTGTTTTTTTTAACCCCTAACAGGTATATTAGACGCTGTTTTGATAACAGCGTCTAATATACCTGCTACCTGGTCCTCTGGTGGTCCCATTTGTTTGGATCGACCACCAGAGGACACAGGTAGCTCAGTAAAGTCCCACCAAGCTACACTACACTACACCCCCCCCGTCACTTATTAACCCCTTATTAGCCCCTGATCACCCCTGATCACCCCATATAGACTCCCTGATCACCCCCCTGTCATTGATCACCCCCCTGTCATTGATTACCCCCCTGTAAAGCTCCATTCAGATGTCCGCATGATTTTTACGGATCCACTGATAGATGGATCGGATCCGCAAAACGCATCCGGACGTCTGAATGAAGCCTTACAGGGGCGTGATCAATGACTGTGGTTATCACCCCATATAGACTCCCTGATCACCCCCCCTGTCATTGATTACACCCCTGTCATTGATCACCCCCCTGTAAAGCTCCATTCAGACGTCCGCATGATTTTTACGGATCCACTGATAGATGGATCGGATCCGCAAAACGCATCCGGACGTCTGAATGAAGCCTTACAGGGGCGTGATCAATGACTGTGGTGATCACCCCATATAGACTCCCTGATCACCCCCCTGTAAAGCTCCATTCAGATGTCCGCATGATTTTTACGGATGCACTGATAGATGGATCCGATCCGCAAAACGCATCCGGACGTCTGAATGAAGCCTTACAGGGGCATGATCAATGACTGTGGTGATCACCCCATATAGACTCCCTGATCACCCCCCTGTAAAGCTCCATTCAGATGTCCGCATGATTTTTACGGATGCACTGATAGATGGATCCGATCCGCAAAACGCATCCGGACGTCTGAATGAAGCCTTACAGGGGCATGATCAATGACTGTGGTGATCACCCCATATAGACTCCCTGATCACCCCCCTGTAAAGCTCCATTCAGATGTCCGCATGATTTTTACGGATGCACTGATAGATGGATCCGATCCGCAAAACGCATCCGGACGTCTGAATGAAGCCTTACAGGGGCATGATCAATGACTGTGGTGATCACCCCATATAGACTCCCTGATCACCCCCCTGTCATTGATTACCCCCCTGTAAAGCTCCATTCAGATGTCCGCATGATTTTTACGGATGCACTGATAGATGGATCGGATCCGCAAAACGCATCCGGACGTCTGAATGAAGCCTTACAGGGGCGTGATCAATGACTGTGGTGATCACCCCATATAGACTCCCTGATCACCCCCTGTCATTGATTACCCCCCTGTCATTGATTACCCCCCTGTAAAGCTCCATTCAGACGTCCGCATGATTTTTACGGATCCACTGATAGATGGATCGGATCCGCAAAACGCATCCGGACGTCTGAATGAAGCCTTACAGGGGCGTGATCAATGACTGTGGTGATCACCCCATATAGACTCCCTGATCACCCCCCTGTCATTGATCAACCCCCCTGTCATTGATCACCCCCCTGTCATTGATCACCCCTCTGTAAGGCTCCATTCAGATATTTTTTTGGCCCAAGTTAGCGGAATTTATTTTTTTTTTTCTTACAAAGTCTCATATTCCACTAACTTGTGTCAAAAAATAAAATCTCACATGAACTCACCATACCCCTCACGGAATCCAAATGCGTAAAATTTTTTAGACATTTATATTCCAGACTTCTTCTCACGCTTTAGGGCCCCTAGAATGCCAGGGCAGTATAAATACCCCACATGTGACCCCATTTCGGAAAGAAGACACCCCCAGGTATTCCGTGAGGGCCATATTGAGTCCATGAAAGATTGAAATTTTTGTCCCAAGTTAGCGGAACGGGAGACTTTGTGAGAAAAAAATTAAAAATATCAATTTCCGCTAACTTGTGCCAAAAAAAAAAATTTCTATGAACTCGCCATGCCCCTCATTGAATACCTTGTGGTGTCTTCTTTCCAAAATGGGGTCACATGTGGGGTATTTATACTGCCCTGGCATTCTAGGGGCCCCAAAGCGTGAGAAGAAGTCTGGTATCCAAATGTCTAAAAATGCCCTCCTAAAAGGAATTTGGGCACCTTTGCGCATCTAGGCTGCAAAAAAGTGTCACACATGTGGTATCGCCGTACTCAGGAGAAGTTGGGGAATGTGTTTTGGGGTGTCATTTTACATATACCCATGCTGGGTGAGAGAAATATCTTGGTCAAATGCCAACTTTGTATAAAAAAATGGGAAAAGTTGTCTTTTGCCAAGATATTTCTCTCACCCAGCATGGGTATATGTAAAATGACACCCCAAAACACATTCCCCAACTTCTCCTGAATACGGCGATACCACATGTGTGACACTTTTTTGCAGCCTAGGTGGGCAAAGGGGCCCATATTCCAAAGAGCACCTTTAGGATTTCACAGGTCATTTACCTACTTACCACACATTAGGGCCCCTGGAAAATGCCAGGGCAGTATAACTACCCCACAAGTGACCCCATTTTGGAAAGAAGACACCCCAAGGTATTCCGTGAGGGGCATGGCGAGTTCCTAGAATTTTTTATTTTTTGTCACAAGTTAGTGGAAAATGCTTATTTTTTATTTATTTATTTTTTTCATACAAAGTCTCATATTCCACTAACTTGTGACAAAAAATAAAAAGTTCCATGAACTCACTATGCCCATCAGCGAATACCTTGGGGTCTCTTCTTTCCAAAATGGGGTCACTTGTGGGGTAGTTATACTGCCCTGGCATTCTAGGGGCCCAAATGTGTGGTAAGGAGTTTGAAATCAAATTCTGTAAAAAATGACCTGTGAAATCCGAAAGGTGCTCTTTTGAATATGGGCCCCTTTGCCCACCTAGGCTGCAAAAAAGTGTCACACATCTGGTATCTCCGTAATCGGGAGAAGTTGGGGAATGTGTTTTGGGGTGTCATTTTACATATACCCATGCTGGGTGAGAGAAATATCTTGGCAAAAGACAACTTTTCCCATTTTTTTATACAAAGTTGGCATTTGACCAAGATATTTATCTCACCCAGCATGGGTATATGTAAAAAGACACCCCAAAACACATTCCTCAACTTCTCCTGAATACAGAGATACCAGATGTGTGACACTTTTTTGCAGCCTAGGTGGGCAAAGGGGCCCACATTCCAAAGAGCACCTTTCGGATTTCACAGGTCATTTACCTACTTACCACACATTTGGGCCCCTAGAATGCCAGGGCAGTATAACTACCCCACAAGTGACCCCATTTTGGAAAGAAGAGACCCCAAGGTATTCGCTGATAGGCATAGTGAGTTCATGGAAGTTTTTATTTTTTGTCACAAGTTTGTGGAATATGAGACTTTGTATGAAAAAAAAAAAAAAAAAAAAATCATCATTTTCCACTAACTTGTGACAAAAAATAAAAAATTCTAGGAACTCGCCATGCCCCTCACGGAATACCTTGGGGTGTCTTCTTTCCAAAATGGGGTCACTTGTGGGGTAGTTATACTGTCCTGGTATTCTAGGGGCCCAAATGTGTGGTAAGGAGTTTGAAATCAAATTCAGGAAAAAATGAGGAGTGAAATCCGAAAGGTGCTCTTTGGAATATGGGCCCCTTTGCCCACCTAGGCTGCAAAAAAGTGTCACACATCTGGTATCCCCGTACTCAGGAGAAGTTGAGGAATGTGTTTTGGGGTGTCTTTTTACATATACCCATGCTGGGTGAGATAAATATCTTGGTCAAATGACAACTTTGTATAAAAAAATGGGAAAAGTTGTCTTTTGCCAAGATATTTCTCTCACCCAGCATGGGTATATATAAAATGACACCCCAAAACACATTCCCCACCTTCTCCTGAGTACGGAGATACCAGATGTGTGACACTTTTTTGCAGCCTAGGTGGGCAAAGGGGCCCATATTCCAAAGAGCACCTTTCGGATTTCACAGGTCATTTTTTACAGAATTTGATTTCAAACTCCTTACCACACATTTGGGCCCCTAGAATGCCAGGGCAGTATAACTACCCCACAAGTGACCCCATTTTGGAAAGAAGAGACCCCAAGGTATTCGCTGATGGGCATAGTGAGTTCATAGAACTTTTTATTTTTTGTCACAAGTTAGTGGAATATGAGACTTTGTAAGAAAAAAATAAATAAATAAATAAATCATAATTTTCCGCTAACTTGTGACAAAAAATAAAAAGTTCTATGAACTCACTATGCCCATCAGCGAATACCTTAGGGTGTCTACTTTCCGAAATGGGGTCATTTGTGGGGTGTTTGTACTGTCTGGGCATTGTAGAACCTCAGGAAACATGACAGGTGCTCAGAAAGTCAGAGCTGCTTCAAAAAGCGGAAATTCACATTTTTGTACCATAGTTTGTAAACGCTATAACTTTTACCCAAACCATTTTTTTTTTACCCAAACATTTTTTTTTATCAAAGACATGTAGAACTATAAATTTAGAGCAAAATTTCTATATGGATGTCGTTTTTTTTGCAAAATTTTACAACTGAAAGTGAAAAATGTCATTTTTTTGCAAAAAAATCGTTAAATTTCGATTAATAACAAAAAAAGTAAAAATGTCAGCAGCAATGAAATACCACCAAATGAAAGCTCTATTAGTGAGAAGAAAAGGAGGTAAAATTCATTTGGGTGGTAAGTTGCATGACCGAGCAATAAACGGTGAAAGTAGTGTAGGTCAGAAGTGTAAAAAGTGGCCTGGTCTTTCAGGGTGTTTAAGCACTGGGGGCTGAGGTGGTTAAAGGAACCTTGTCCCAGGCACTCAAAACACCCGTATTTATAGAGCCGGTCATTACGGACGCGGCGATACCTAATGTGTGCGTTTTGTTTTTGTTTTCTGCTTTTTATTATAAAATAAGCGGAAAGGGGCGTTTTTTTTCTTTTTTACTTTATTCATTTTATTACTTTATTTATTTTATTAAAAACACTTTTTTTTTAACTTTTTTTACTTTACTTTATTTATAACATTCACTTTTGGGGGTCTGATCCCCTCTGCAATGCATTACAATACATCTGTATTGTAATGTATTGCCTGTTAGTGTATGACACTGAGTCATACACTAACAGGTTGCCTAGGAGACCTAGCCTGAGGCTGAATCTCCTCGGCTCCCGTAGAAGGCAGTTCTCAATGCCGTGCAAGGCATTGGGCAGCCTCTGCATGGGATCGGGCTGCCTTGTATCGCATCGGGTCCCCGCCACAGCAGTGCGGGGACTCGATGCGATCGTTCACCTGACACAAACCTCTTCTATGTTGCGGTCAGCGCGGACCGCGGCATAGAAGGGGTTAATCCACCAGCATCGGCTTTTACAGTGATGCCGGCGGATACAGCAGGGGCCCGGCTACCAAGGACTGCCGGGCCCCTGCAGTGATCGTGTGCGCACCGCTCTGGTGCCCGTGCGATCACTATGACGTACTATTACGTCAAATTGCGAGAACTCAGTGGTTCCCATGACGTAACATTACGTCAAAGGTCGGGAAGGGGTCAAAGAATTGAAATTAAAATATATGAATTATAAGGGTTATATTATTTGCTGGACTTAGGTTTCCGTCCATAGCGGTCGCTGGATCCTGCCGACTACGCCAAGTTGGTAACCATGTACCGGGGTGTCCAGTCCTGCAACGTCATGTTTTTACCATCAAATTTTGGCAGATGACGCAATAACGTCCCCACAGGGATGTACCCTACTGGGGCGGGCATGGCGGGGCAAGCTGTATCATCGATGTTGGGGCAAGTTGGCCTTGCACTGGCGCACCCTGTGCTGGGTCTTGTACCGGTGCCATTGGCGCCGGGGGAAGGTCTCCCGCCGCATTCCCGTCCATAACGGTTGCTGGATCCTGCCGACTACGCCAAGTTGTAAGCCATGTACTGGGGTGGGCTCCCCAGGATACAGCGAAGTCACGAACGAGCAAAGCAACTCCGACACCCGATTTTGCAAAAACAGAATTTTACTAACACGTGGTACTGAACACAACCACAAATGCTAAGAATATAAAATAAATTTACATACACCCAGCCCAAAAGCTGAGACCCCTGTGTTGCACTGCACGACGCCCTCTGATGGATGCCGGAGGAAATTTAGCGGTACAAAAACTGCCTCGCCGAACCTATTATTACCCTAAAGCAAACACGAACAATTGTTTGGGTGCTTATTACGGGCTAGCCTGCGGTGCAACACAACAGTTTATAATCTTACCGTGCTCTATAGTATTCCCCCTCCCATAACTAGTCTGGTGGCACATGCCTGATTATTATTCCTGAGCAAAACGCTGAACTAGATGGAGTTCATGGGGGAGTTTATCAGCTCTCAAATGTGCAATGTCCCTTTAAGTAATGGAGTCCTTGTAGTAATAGTAGCAACACTTTAGGCCCGACACAAAGCAGAGACCCTAACTAGCTAACTACAGTTGTGGTCGGATCGGCTATCAGAAAGGTGAACCTAACTTATCTAACCCCTATCTACAACAAGCAGTGGAGTTATGCCATTACTGCCGTGGTAGGGCAGCCTAAAGGGGGCCACCCTAATGTGAAGTGACTGTAAGAAGGTGTGGGTGGGTGGGTGAAATCAGCTGAATCATCATCAGCCTGGGCCCACAGGTGCCTATAAATAGCCTAGTAATCAGCCAGCCTGGGCACACAGGTGCGTATAATCAGCTTAGTAATCAGCCAGCCTGGGCCCACAGGTGCGTGTAATTAGCCTTGTAATCAGCCTCCCCTCCCACAAATGCAGCAATATATTTGCTTAATACTTGTGGTCGGATCGGCTATCAGAAAGGTGAACCTAACTTATCTAACCCCTATCTACAACAAGCAGTGGAGTTATGCCATTACTGCCGTGGTAGGGCAGCCTAAAGGGGCCAAAAAGAGCAGACCTTGTTTAGAGTAAATATATACATATCGTTACGACACCCGATTTTGAACAGAAAAGACCCTTCACGATGGAGGTGCGGAATATACCGTATATATCACAGTGACTTCCATCTACCTTACCTCTTTGTCATGTGTACCGCCACATCGTTCTTGGAGATGGTTAATGCTGATGCAATTGAAAGAGTGTCTGGTAACCAGGAACGATTTACTCCTATGTTGACTAACATATGACCATATTACGAGAAGGTCTGAATCCTGAGAGACTGAAACAAACAATGGTAAATCTGTTGGAAGTGCCTAGATCAGGCATCTCAAACCGCGGCCCCCCAGCTGCCGCAAAACCACAACCCCCACAACGCCCTGCTGTAGGCTGATACCTGTAGGCTGTCCGGGCACCATGGGAGCTGCAGCCCCGCAACAGCCGTAGGGCCGCAGCCCAAGACCCCCGGCCCAGATGAACCCCAACCATCCGCCAAGGGCCCTGATCGGGCACCAACTGTTCCTGGTGGCAAAATACTTTACCTCTACTTATTCCCCAGGCCACACTTCCTATTAAGGGCCCAAAAGTCAGAACATGGTGTCTGCCGTCTTACTGTAGTAGTAAATTAAGTGAAATGTGTAAACCCACTAGGCCTGGGGAACCATCCACAGGAATACATGGCTATTTCGATTAACGAGCTAATGTTGCCTGTAATAAGGACAGAACGTACACAATACCTGCAGTTATGACAGAAAATGCTTAAGGTCGTGATAAACTATGTATGCTGCGCCTGTAGTCGTGATAGGACTTGTCGTGTCAGAAGAAAGTCAGGGAAAACAATAAAGTGAGTGAGACTCTAATGGCACAAGTCACACGTGCGAGCCACCACAATAAAATTGTATTGCAAGCCACAGATGACCGAGCCATGCGAGCGGGTCTGAAGGCAGAAAAAGACATGGAACTTACTTGTTGTGGGACCACGCAGCCGGCCTCGACTGGCGTTGTTGTGTATAAAATTTTAACGGAGAAGCCATACGTGAGAGACTCTAATGGCAGAGCCATGCGTGAGAGACTCTAATGGCAGAGACATGTGTAACACTAAAAGGGAGAAGCCATGCGTGAGAGACTAATGGTGGAGACATATGTGTAACACTAAAAGGGGAGAAGCCGTGCGTGAGAGACTAATGGCGGAGTCATGTGCAACACTAAAACGGAGAAGCCATGCATGAGAGACTAATGGCGAAGTCATACGTGTAAGACTAAACGGAGAAGCCATGTGTGAGAAACTCTAATGGCAAAGCCATGCGTGAGAGACTTTAATGGCGGAGTCATATGTAACACTAAAAGGGAGAAGCCATGCGTGAGAGACTAATGGCGGAGCCATGCGTGAAAGACTCTAATGGCGGAGTCATATGTGTAACACTAAAAGGGAGAAGCCATGCGTGAGAGACTCTAATGGCAGAGTCATATGTGACACTAAAAGGGGGTAAGCCATACGTGAGAGACTAATGGCGGAGCCATGCGTGAAAGACTCTAATGGCAGAGTCATATGTGACACTAAAAGGGAGAAGCCATACGTGAGAGACTCTAATGGCGGAGTCATATGTGACACTAAAAGGGAGAAGCCATGCGTGAGAGACTCTAATGGCGGAGCCATGCGTGAGAGACTCTAATGGCGGAGTCATATGTGTAACACTAAAAGGGAGAAGCCATACGTGAGAGACTAATGGCTAAGTCATATGTGACACTAAAAGGGAGAAGCCATACGTGAGAGACTCTAATGGCGGAGCCATGCGTGAGAGACTCTAATGGCGGAGTCATATGTGTAACACTAAAAGGGAGAAGCCATACGTGAGAGACTAATGGCTAAGCCATGCGTGAGAGACTCTAATGGCGGAGTCATATGTAACACTAAATGGGATAAGCCATACGTGAGAGACTCTAATGGCTAAGCCATGCGTGAGAGACTCTAATGGCGGAGTCATATGTAACACTAAAAGGGAGAAGCCATACGTGAGAGACTAATGGCTAAGCCATGCGTGAGAGACTCTAATGGCGGAGTCATATGTAACACTAAAAGGGAGAAGCCATACGTGAGAGACTCTAATGGCTAAGCCATGCGTGAGAGACTCTAATGGCGGAGTCATATGTAACACTAAAAGGGGTAAGCCATACGTGAGAGACTCATGGCGGAGCCATGCGTGAGAGACTAATGGCGGAGTCATATGTGTAACACTAAAACAGAGAAGCCGTGCGTGAGAGACTAATGGCGGAGTCATATGTGTAAACCTAAAAACGGAGAAGCCATGCGTGAGAGGCTCTAATGGCGGAGTCATGTGTGTAAAACTAAAACGTAGAAGCCATGCGTGAGAGACTAATGGCGGAGTCATATGTGTAAACCTAAAAACGGAGAAGCCATG
Source organism: Bufo bufo (assembly GCF_905171765.1). Taxonomy (NCBI): domain Eukaryota; kingdom Metazoa; phylum Chordata; class Amphibia; order Anura; family Bufonidae; genus Bufo; species Bufo bufo. The sequence goes on along the minus strand of NC_053395.1, from coordinate 196,614,185 downwards.
CGTGAGAGACTCTAATGGCGGAGTCATATGTGTACAACTAAAACGAAGAAGCCATGCGTGAGAGACTAATGGCGGAGTCATATGTGTAAACCTAAAAACGGAGAAGCCATGCGTGAGAGGCTCTAATGGCGGAGTCATGTGTGTAAAACTAAAACGGAGAAGCCATGCATGAGAGACTCTAATGGCGGAGTCATATGTGTAAAACTAAAAACGGAGAAGCCATGCGTGAGAGGCTCTAATGGCGGAGTCATATGTGTAAACCTAAAAACGGAGAAGCCATGCGTGAGAGACTCTAATGGCGGATTTTTTATTTATTTATTTATTTATTTATTTATAAACCACTTATGCAGCACCAGTATGACTTGGGGACTCGCATAACCATGACCCTCTCCGACAATAAACCTAGGAAGCTAACCAGCCTACAACCATATTGTACCCCTAACGAACAACATGAAGAACGGTCATCGGGCCCCCGAAGCCATGAGGCCCCCTGAAGCCAAGAGATTGACCTGGATGACCTTACAGTGACGATAAGTAATTAAAACGTGAGCCAGACCTAATGGCAAATGCATAGACATTAGTGATCCAAACCACTTGCATGAATGAAACATTAACCAACCGCAAAATTGAAACAGATGGGAGAAAAACAAGAGCCAGAGGCATTGCAGTTCGCTAAGAAAAGACCCTTGTCGTGACAAACGAATGAACAACTGTGAAAACATAGTAGGAACTTACTCCTATTGGCCCACTGTCCGCTAGGGAGCTATTTGGTTAACTGGGGCGGGAGATCAATCTGCGTGAATGCGGACCAGAAGTAAAAGGAGACCAGTCGGAGTGAATGCAAACCAGGATTAAAGAACACCACCCATTTTTTATTTTTCCTCTCTCTTCCCCCCAAGTAAACAGAAAAAGGTAGGCCTAAGGAATGTAACAAACCACCGAGGAAAGAAACGTAAGCCTGAAAAGAAAGCAGCTATGTTTATCGGAAGAGCAGTATCAGAGCGGTGTGCTGATAGCCCTAGTAAGAATACTGAGTAACCATTATGTAGCAATGAAAAGAAATGCAGAGTTTAACACATGATGTAAGAACAAGTGGGTAAATGCAGCTCTGGATGTGAGTGGTGCCTAAAACATGGTATGGGCACAGCTCTGAGTATGAGCATGAAGAGCATGGTATAAAGCAGCCGTATGAATGCAATCTGAAAGTGAGCAGAGTATTAATGTAATGCAACAGCGAACGCTGCTCTAGTAGTGAATGGCCTATAGGACAAAATGTAAATGCAGACACACGGATGTAGCTATGAAGGTAACAATCCTAACCACGATCATTTGACCATGGAGCCCAACCCCCTTCGCCCCAGAGCGCTACAAGTCACGGACCGTGTAACCAAGTCCGATCCTACCGTGAATGCAAGCACTCGCCTGGCACCTTCTGCCATTGCCCAGGCGCAACCGAACCTCCACATGATGCTGCAGGAGTTTTTTTCTTTTTTTTTTCTTTTAATCTACCATTGATCCACATTTACCATCACTTAAACCTAGCACGCGTAGCTTGAGCCAACTGCAGACACGCGCCCCGCATGTAAACCAGGTATCAGAAAACATACAACCATGCCCACTCTAAGCACATGCTACCCCAATAACTGTATGCAATGGCCCCACCAGGCCTCTGAATAGCCGGACAAACAATACTAAAAACCATCGTTCGACCATTAGCGCCCAAACTTTTCTTCATCCCAGAGCGCTACATGTGGTAGACCGCAGCGTGGGTCCCGTACAAACAACTCCGATCCTACCATGAATACCAGCAACCTTCTGCCGTCGCCCAGCCGTAAGGAGCCTCCACACCATGCTGCTGACTCAGAGGTAGTGAAATCAGCTGAATCATCATCAGCCTGGGCCCACAGGTGCCTATAAATAGCCTAGTAATCTGCCAGCCTGGGCACACAGGTGCGTATAATCAGCTTAGTAATCAGCCAGCCTGGGCCCACAGGTGCGTGTAATTAGCCTTGTAATCAGCCTCCCCTCCCACAAATGCAGCAATATATTTGCTTAATACCTGTTAACTTATACTCCATGTGAGTCTGCCCCTGCATGTAACTCTGCAATCACTAATAAAGAAGCGTGAACATGAACATGGATGGTGAGTGCGATGCATCTTTTTGATCTTGCTTTCAATTATATTCTGCTTAATCTTCGCACCCCGTTTTCCTGGATGGTCGGAGGAGGCCAGGGCTGTGTTCCCTGATATCTCAGGTGCAGGACGGTGCCCTCAATACCTCTCGTTATATATAACTACAGGCCTGGTCTCAGTCTCTGGGCGCCAACTCTGCAATGAGGTGAATGTACGATCTTACCGATCCGGGTCTGCTCTTTATCCGCTGATGACTCTGAACCGAACAACCAGTCTCTCCAGCAAACATGAGGTCCTGCAGGGTATTAAACTTGTTCCTCAGCTCTTATCAGCCTTTCTGGAAACCGTACTTCTTTTCCCTGGACAGTATCTGGGTCTTGGACAATGATCAGCTTCACTCAGCTGCAGCTGTGGTCACTGAAGGGTCTTCTCACTCCTGGACCCATCAGATTCTCTGCTCAAGCATCATTCCTCGGTCTCAGCTCTGCTTCTAAGATGACTGCTGTGTCTCCTTGCTAGCAGGTTCTCAAAAACCCACCTCCTTTGAATATTCAAATATCTGCAGTCTGTTAGCTGTGTTTAAGAAACAGCCGCATCTTGTGGCAAAACAGCAGAATGTCAGTCAATAACAATGAATTGAATTCACACAGTGTTCAAACAATGAGAGCTGTTTCCCATCTCACACAATGACCTCCTCACAGGTCACAGAACATGCCTAGAAAACTGTCCCATAAAAGTCAATGATGTCCCCTCCTGACCATTGTGTCTATACCATAGGGCTGCCGTAAAGTAATCTTCTTAACGCTTTCTAAATTTTGTTAACAGCAGCTCAGGCAAGATGGTTGTCTCCCCAGTGTCGGACTGGGTTGCCTTGGGCCCACCAGTAAAATTTATTTTGGGGGCTCACCATACAGATACATTCAAAAGGTTTTTTTTAGATAAACTTAGGCTGGTTGAGGTGCTGTACAATGGCTATCTATAGGTAGTGCAGTAAGTCTACTGTGTCATGTGCTACTTGTGCAGGGGGTGGTAAACTAGGGCCCTCTTTGCTCAGGGGCCCACTGGGGGATTCACCTATACCCTTGTAGGCTAGTCCAAGTGCAGCGTCCCACTCAAGTAACTGTGGGCCCCGCAAACGTGTTTTTATCATGTATTACAGTGCTCCAGCCTAAAAAAAATACCAAGTAGCCATTGGCTCCTGAACTGAAAAATTTAGGAGCCAAATCAAATTTTTAGTCGCCAAATCGAAACTGAATCAAAATTTTGGTATCGTGACAACGCTATGCCGATCAGATCGGCGTAGGGTTGTTTTGAAACCAAAATTTTGATTCGCTTTCGTCACCATAAAAAAGTATTGCGATACTCAATACCGCGCAAAAAAAACAAAAAAAAAAAAAGCTGCGTGCATTTCGCATTTTATGAAACATTCAGCCCATAATAGAACCGTCCTATCCTATTTTTTGGGGTGACAAGTTGACTAAAAATGGCGAATGCTCACCGCATAGGAGATATTTTTGAATAATTTAATAGTTTGGACAGCGCTATGTAATATGTTTATTTATTTATTTATTGTTTATATATTTTATATGTAAAATTGGGAAAGGGGGGATTTAAACTTAATATTTTAGGGTACTTTCACACTAGCGTTATTCTTTTCCGGCATAGAGTTCCGTCCTAGGGGCTCTATACCGGAAAAGAACTGATCAGTGTTATCCCCATGCATTCTGAATGGAGAGTAATCCGTTCAGGATGCATCAGGATGTCTTCAGTTCAGTCATTTTGACTGATCAGGCAAAAGATAAAACCGCAGCATGCTACGGTTTTATCTCCGGCGAAAAAAAAATGAAGATTTGCCTGAATGCCGGATCCAGCATTTTTCCCCATAGGAATGTATTAGTGCCAGATCCGGCATTCAGAATACCAGAATGCACCCGCACTAAATCCGGACCCATTCTCTTCTATGGGGCTGTGCACATGAGCGGTGATTTTCACACATCACTTGTGCATTGCGTGAAAATCGCAGCATGCTCTGTTGTGCGTTTTTCACGCAGCGCAGGCCCTATAGAAGTTAATGGGGCTGTGTGAAAATCGCAAGCAAGTGCGGATGCGGCGCGATTTTCACGCATGGTTCCTAGGATGAAAGTCTATTCACTGTATTATTTTCCCTTTATAACATGGTTATAAGGGAAAATAATAGCATTCTGAATACAGAATGCATAGTAGAAGGTCAATATAATAAACATTGGTGGTGCAGTGCGCCCCCCCAACACTCCAGTATGATAAACATTGGTGGTGCAGTGCGCCCCCCCAACACCCCAGTATAATAAACATTGGTGGCGCAGTGCGCCCCTCCAACACCCCAGTATAATAAACATTGGTGGCGCAGTGCGCCCCTCCAACATCCCAGTATAATAAACATTGGTGGCGCAGTGCGCCCCCCATCACCCCAGTATAATAAACATTGGTGGCGCAGTGCGCCCCCCCAACACCCCAGTATAATAAACATTGGTGGTGCAGTGCGCCCCCCATCACCCCAGTATAATAAACATTAGTGGCGCAGTGCGCCCCCCCATCACCCCAGTATAATAAACATTGGTGGCGCAGTGCGCCCCCCATCACCCCAGTATAATAAACATTGGTGGCGCAGTGCGCCCCCCATCACCCCAGTATAATAAACATTGGTGGCGCAGTGCGCCCCCCCATCACCCCAATATAATAAACATTGGTGGCGCAGTGCGCCCCCTCCTCAAAATAATAAACATTGGTGGCGCAGTGGGCAGTGCCAATGAGGGTTAAAAAATAAAAAAATAATTTACTCAACCCTAACCCGCCTCCTGTATTTGTATAAGAAACGTTGGTGGTACAGTGCGACCCCCCCCCCCCCAAGTATAATAAACATTGGTGGCTCAGTGGGAAGTGCCAATGAGGGTTAAAAATAATAAAAGAAAATTAACTCACCTCCTCCAGTTGATCCGTAGCTGCCGGTCTCCTGTACTTACTTCTTTCTTCAGGACCTGTGGTGACGTCACTGTGCTCATCACATGATCCATTACAATGGTGATGAGCTCAGTGACATCACCACAGGTCCTGAAGAAAGAAGTAAGTACAGGAGACCGGCAGCTATGCGATCAACTGGAGGAGGTGAGTTAATTTTCTTTTATTATTTTTAACCCTCATTGGCACTTCCCACTGAGCCACCAATGTTTATTATACTGAGGGGGGGGGGGGGCCGCACTGTGCCACCAATGTTTCTTATACTGGGGTGTTTGGGGGGGGGGGGGGGCGCACTGTGCCACCAACGTTTCTTATACAAATACAGGAGGCGGGTGCCGGAATCAAATAGCCGGCACCCGACCTTTGTGACAGGGGGCTGCGATCAGCTACAATTAACCCCTCAGGTACCGCACCTGAAGGGTTAACTCAACTGCAGCTGATCGCAGCTCCCTGTCACAGAGGTCGGGTGCCGGCTATTTGATTCCGGCACCCGCCTCCTGTATTTGTAATACAGCTCAGTTTTCTTCATTGGTGGCGCAGTGGCCACAGCCCCTCCCCTCCTCCTGCCTCTTCTTATTGGCGGAGGCGGCGGCAGCAGCAGCACAGGGGGGAGGGAGAGACTCCTCCTGCGCTGCTGAGAACGATCATCAGCTCCTGTGCCCGCCGCTGTACCTGAGGACTTATTAGGCACCTTTGTACTAGGTGTAGGAGATAGCTTGAAGCATCTACATCTCCAGTTTAAATCCTGAGGACAGTCAGGCCAACTGTCAGAACAACATTGGAATAGAAGTTTCAGGATTCAGAAAAGCACCTTTTTATTCAAGGATTAGAATCAGGCCGGAGTTTTGACCAGTGTAAGACTTTCATCATTACCAGCCTAGTCTGAGCAGTAGTCTTCTTATGTATTACAAGAGCCTGTACTTCATTGAGGATTTGCATTTCCCGTTCCCCATATGTATGGGAGATTGTGCTTAATGCCGGATTGTATCAAGAGACTGTTTAATGCCTATGGATGTATTGTAATCAAGAGTCATCATCAGTAAAGTGCCATTTGGAGTTTCACCCTGCTTGCCTCAGACTCAGTTCCTCTATTAACACTATAGTAAATGATTGTACCTCCATATAAAAGGTACTGGCGTCACGATTACAGGGGACATTGCCACTGGCACATTAATACAGACCACCAAGGGCACCTCCAACCACCATCTGACCAGTGTCCCTTACACCAGAGTGTGCCCCAGAGAATCCTTGTGCCGTTCTCCTTTTCACTTATGCGAGCCTGCCGAGGGACGACCTAACCATGAGTAACCAGAAGTGTATTTATCTCGGCCCACCTATTGCTCACACCGTGACCTCACACATAATACCCCTGCAAGGTCTGGCATCCCGCACAAGCCTGATTGGGGGCACTACAGGGGGCATTATAAATACTGGGGGCACCTTTACTAATGAGGGCATTTTGGGAGAAGATGAAATACACACTTTAGCAGACAGTACCACACATAATATGATTAGATACACAGAACACCTGCTTGGCAATTTTTGGAAGTTTCAAACCAGGGAATAAGGAGGACAGTTTGCATGTGCAAGGTGCTGTCCGTTCACTTTAAGACCTGTCCCACCTATCTGACATGTATGGCATATCTTAGCCATATGCTATAGAATGTCCCAGATGGGAATATCCCTTTAAAAAATGTCCTCTTTGGAGTTCATTGGTTACCCATCCTTCAAGGGTTCCCCCCTGTACCCGTTCAATACACCCCTAGGATACCTATAGAAAACAGGGGCACTGGAGAAATGGCACAATTTAAAGGGATTGTCTTATCTCAGACAAAGGGGGCATATCACTAGGATATGCCCCCATTGTCTGATAGGTGTAGGTTCCACCGCTAGGACCCGCACCTACATTGAGAACGGAGCCCCGAAAGTGGTGGATGGCGCACTACACAGCCGTCCTACATTCATTTTCTATGGGGCTGCTGAAAATAGCCGAGCACTAGCTCAACTATTTTTGTCAGGCTCATAGAGGTGAACGGGAGCGGTGTCCGGTCATGCACTGTGCGCTCCTATTCACTTCTATGGGGAGAGCGCTTTGTGGTGGTCGGACCGGAGTCCTCCAGCCACCACTTTGTGGTGGGACCCGCACCTATAAGGCAATGGGGGCATAGCTTAGCCATAGGCCCCTATTGCCCTAAATGAGACAACCCCCTTTAATATATAAGAAAGAAACACAGCAATCTTTTTTTTTTTAAAGAAACACACACAAAAAACTTTATTTATTATCAAATGTTCTTGGATTTCTGTGGCTCTGGCCCTTTAAGGGAGATGGCGGCTCCTTCTTTACTTTCTCCTGGGATTCTTCCATTGAAGGAGGTTGAGTGTTGCACCTCAGGCAGATGTTTGGGGGCCGCAGAGGGTCACACACAGCTCTCACATTGTATAGAAAAGAAAGATCAGCAACACAATTCCGAAACACGAGGAGAAAAGCGGCCAAACTTACCCGATCTGGTCCTGTGCTGCTCATCAGAGGCACCTAATGGTGAGAGCCAGCCCTGGAGACTGAGGCTGGGGTCAGTGCGTCACCTCAATTTATACCCACCACTGATTATGACGTCATATGTAAATGAGCCATGGTTCCCATTATGATGCCACAAGTAAGTGAGTCATCTGCCAGGATTCTAATGATGACATCACAAGCAGGGTCTCAACATGACAGCGGCCATTTTGAATGTAATGAGGTACAGACTACAAATAATGGGTTAGCACTTTGTCCTTGCAGTACCCCAGAACAGGGAGTAGCTGCAAATGGTTTGTTCTTTAATCTAATGTTATGGTAAGTATTGTTTTGCCATGTAGTGGACCCAGCATAGCCATGTATAGATGGCATAGCCAAGGGTTAATAATCCTGGCTCAGTGCTTTGCAGGAGGTTGGGTAACCAGGATCTGCCCCCAGATCCATTAGGGGGTGATAAGTGAGAGTTGAGAGCGGAAGAAATTTGTGCCTTATGCTCCCTCCTTTTTAGGGCTCATGCACACGACCGTATGTATTTTGCGGTCCGCAAAACACGAATCCACAAAAAAATACGGATGATATCCGCGTGCATTCCGTATTTTCCAGAACAGCTGGCCCCTAATGGAACAGTCCTATCCTTGTCTGTAATGCAGAAAATAATAATAGGACATGTTCCATTTTTTTGTGGAACGGAAACAAAATGCACATGGAGTAACTTCTGTTTTTTTGCGGACCCACTGCTCCGATGCTCATCTCAGGGGGGCTGCCTGGGTGAAGAAGGGGTTATGTTCAGGCTCAGCTCTGAACCCGGACAACCCCTTTAATAGTCATTTTACTCGTTTTGAGGTTTTAAATGATACAAAGGTGACTAGTCATATTGGTTGCTGTGATGAGCGGATGGTTGGCCTGTCCCCTGCAGATGTTCATTGTGTTTTAAGTAAAATAAACCCAGAGAAAAGCTGCTGGCCCGGATAATATGTCTGTTCGGGTTTTGCGGGAATGTGCTGATCAGTTACTTCTTGTTTTCGTCGACATTTTTAACCTGTCATTGTGCCAAGCGGTTGTCCCATCATGATTTAAGATTTCAGCTATTATTCCAGTCCCAAAAAAAATCTGTAGTTGTTGGTCTAAACCAGGGGTGCACAACCTGCGGCCCCCACAGCCATGGTTTGCGGCCCCCATCCTTCTGGGAAGAGACACAGCTGATCACCAGCTCTGCCCTGTACAAAGCCTCGCTCCTCTGAAGTCCTAAGCTGAGTTGCGGTTACAATGCTACACTGCTCTGTCGCTGGAAGATAATGATGGCCTGGATGCAATGCCACAGTTTGGCCACTAGATGTAGCACTGTTGATGGGACTTAGGCTCAGCTTCATAGAGGGAGCTCAGTGGAAAAATTGCCAGCCCCCTTGTGGTGGTAAGCAGTGGCACATCCAGTATGTCACCAAATGTGAAGGACAGTAGGCATCCCCTCATAAGCACCTGATAATGGCCTATTGGACAGAGTGCAGGGCATACCGCGTGTTAAGGCACTCCTCTCTCAGCGGAGGATGAGTGAGCACTATGCTTTTCTGCAGCAGGTGAAGAGCACTTGTTCCTTCATCCAGATAACAGAACCAGAAGAGTGTTTCCTGCAGAATGTGGAACAGCCATGCTGGGATGTCCTGTGTATCCTCTGCTAGGGGTGCGCCAGAAGAGGGATGCAGCAGCATAAAGACTAGCAAAGGTGCAGGAGACTCAGAGATGACAAAGTGGTGCACGAGTGTTGGAAGTGGAGCACTGTCCTATGCCAGGGATGTGCTAAAGCCTGAGCCACAGACCAGGCCCAGGATCACAGGCTGCAGACCAGTCGTGGAGCAAGGTCCCTGACGAGGATGAAGTGAGGCACTCACCATGGTAATGATGATCAGGAGACAAATCACCAGAGCAGAGTCTGTAGGAGCACGGACATCTGAAGTGTTGCATGTGAGAAGTGGAATTGGTAAGAGATGTCCAATTTGCCTGCACAATACCAGACAAGAAAATGAGTGCGCAGAGCAGCGCCAAGGGAGTGTGGCTGTCCATGGACAGCCATCTGGCTGTATAGCTGTCTATTGGAAGAAAATATACTGTACAAAAAAATACAAATAAAAGGAAAATAAAAGTGCAAAAAAAACCTCTTTGGGGACATACAGTGGTGCAAAAATATATGAAATAAAAAAATAAAAAAAATAAATAACATACAAGTAAAAGAAAACTATAAAAAGGAAAAGTGCAAAATAAAATTGTTTACTGTTAATAAATAAATAAAAAGTGATGATAAAAAATTTTAAAGATACAAAATAAATAAAATACAAATAAAAGGAAAAAAAGGAAAATGTGCAAAAAAAAAGTCATTGTCCCCCAATGGTCTTTTTGTAGCAGAAAAGTATTTTTAAAAAAGTTAAAAAAATAATAAATAGTAAAATACATTTAAAAAAAACTCCCACACCAACCAAAACCATTACAAGTATCACCCCATTCATGTGAAACTACACATATTGTATAATAAAATGATCCAACACATATATTTGCATATTTAACTAATGAGCTATAGTTTGAATTAAAATTACTTTTAAAAAAAGAAAATTGTACAGTTTCCCCCTAATAAAACTAAAATAATATATTAAAAAGCCCTGTGTTATGTAGTAAAAAGCTGTAAAAGCTATAAAAGTTATTTTGGTAGTCAAAAAAATAAAAAAGTTACAAGTGTTTGAACCACGTGTGCTGAATCACAAAAAAGTGACTGGTCATTAAGGCCTTTTCAGGCCTGGTCATTAAAGGGTTAACCAATAAGTGCTTTCCCGGCTACTAAGTCTTCATACACACGACCGCACCTTTTATTTTGGTCCGAAGGACACCAGCCATGCATGTTTTGCATTCTGCAGAATGGAGTAACGGATGCGGACAGCACATGGAGTGCTGTCCGCACCTTTTGCAGCCCCGTTGAAGTGAATGGTTCCACATCCAAGCCACAAAAAAAAAAAGTGTCTCAGATGCGGACTAAAACAATGGCCGTGTGTGTGACCCTCAGGGAAAGTGCTTACTGGTTATTGCAGGGCACCTACAGTATATCTGGGTGGCAGGAGGCGGTAATAACCAGTGAGCGCCGTCCTCTGCAGTGAAGTAAAGCGATCATTTGTGAATAGGAGGCAGGAAGGAAATGTCGCCACTTAACCTGTTCCGGACACATGACGTACCAGTACGGCGTGATGTCCCAGTACTTAAAGAGGACCTTTCACATGGAAAAACATTGTGAATTAAGTATGCTAACATAGAGAGCGGCGCCCAGGGATCTCACTGCACTTACTATTATCCCTGGGCGCCGCTCCGTTCTCCCGGTATAGGCTCCGGTATCTTCGCTCTGTAAGTTATAGTAGGCGGTGTCTGCCCTTGTCCTGTGGGCGTCTCCTTCTCCTAGGCTGAAGCGCTGGCCAATCGCAGCTCACAGCCTGGGAGAAAAAAACCTCCCAAACTGTGAGCTGTGCACTGCGATTGGCCAGCGCTGCAGCCTAGGAGAAGGAGACGCCCACAGGACAAGGGAAGACCCGCCTACTATAACTTAGTGAGCGAAGATACCGGAGGGCATAACGGGAGAACGGAGCGGCGCCCGGGGATAATAGTAAGTGCAGTGAGATCCCCGGGCGCCGCTCTCCATGTCAGCATACTTAGTTCACAATGTTTTTCCAGGTGAAAGGTCCTCTTTAAAGGAGTTTCCTAGTTAAAATGATTTTTAACCAGTTCCTGCAGCATGGCCCCTGACACAGAAGATTCCCACTTTCCTGCTCCGTGCTGACCTCGCTGTCTCCCATCCTCCTGTCTCGGAGCACCTCTCCAGCAAATGACTGACTTTAGCGGTGACACGCTGCTTGTGGCCACTTCACCACTGAAGCCAGTCATTGGCTGGAGAGGTACAAGTGACTCTGCCCCTATCCAACCGGATGTAAACAGCGCTGGAACCAGAAGATGGAGACAGCGGGAGCGGCAGGGAGCGTATGAGTCTTCTGTTTCAGGCCCATGCTGCAGGAACGTGTTAAAAATAATTTTTTACCAGGAAATCTCTAAGCCCCTGTTACACGGCACGATATTCAGACAATTACTGGGAACAAATGTTCATAGGAACACTCATTCCTGATATCTGGCCGGTATAATCGTGCCGCTGATCAGCTGATAAACAAGGAATCGCTCGTTTGTCGACTGATTTGCATATTTTATCAGGATGAAAGATGTACAATTATCGTCGGCACATCTCACCGTGTAATCAGGAATGAGCTACCGATAATCAGTAGAGAATGAGGGAGGAATGCCTGTGGTAGCGATCATTCCTCCCCAGTCACTTTACATTAGCCGGTGTAATAGGCTGATGCAAACAAGCGCTGATTAACTTTTTTTGCGGCCCCTTGAAATAGTGCGATGTGACAATGCGGCCCCCAGACCAAAAAAGGTTGTGCACCCCTGGTCTAAACGATTATCGGCTTGTGGCTTTAAGCTCTATAATAATGAAGTGTTTTGAAGGCCTGGTAAAGGAATACATTGTAGCTAACTTACCGTCATCTTTTGATCCCCTACAGAAGGGGTTAGCAACCTCCGGCACTCCAGTTGTTGTAAAACTACAACTCCCAGCATGCTTGATTCACTTCTATAGGAGTTCTGAGAACAGCCAAGCAAGTGTGCATGTTGGGAGTCGTAGTTTCCCCAAAGCCGGAGTGCCGAAGGTTGCTGAACCCTGCCCTACAGTTTCCCTACCGTATTGGTAGGGTTGCCGCCTTTTCTTCAAGCCAAATCCGAACACTTTAGCACCTCGCGGCAATTTTTGGGTAAAGTATACACTATGCACATATTTTGTAATTAAATAATATTGTAGGTAATCACAAGGTATCACAATACATATGGAGTTAATCACAACTTTCCAAATGTTGTACTTAAAAAATACAATATTTGTGCTTTGACGGACTCTTTGTATAGGAAATGTTATTACCTATACAAAAGGCATGTTTTATGTGCAATACTAACAAGTGCAACACTTCAAATGTTTTAAATACCTTTTTTAGAAGTTCAGAGGTCCAGGTGTGTGGAGAAGGACGGCAGTCACGGCGTTGGTCGCAGAGGTTGACTCCCAGACGAAAAGAAGAAGAAACTGCTCCACGCGCAGGCTGCCGGAGAATGATTTCTCCCACGCTCCCTCTCTCTCTCTCTCTGATGTCACTTCCTCTCACTAGCAGAGAGAAGGAGGGAGGGAGTATCTGAACACAGCGCCGCCCTGCGCTAGCATCACTCACAGCTGATCGCCGCGCCGGCAGTGACAGCTGATCGTCTGCTGCTGACACCTCATCGCCCGCTGCCGACACCTCAAAGCCAGCCGCCGCTGACTGACACCTCATCGCCGGCAGCTCACAGTCACCACTTGCCACCACTCACCACCTGCCGCCGCTCACCGCCAGCTGTCAGGTGAGCAAGTCTGCAGTTTGAAATGAATCCTGTACCCGGGTCTGAGAAAGGCTTGTACCTGGACACAGGATTAGTGTTGAGCGCGAATATTCGAATATCGATTTTTTTTTGCGAATATCGGCAATTCGCTAATTCGCGAATATTTCGAATATAGCACTATAAATTCGCTATTTTGAATATTCATTTTTTTTTTTTATTGTTATATTTTTTTCTTTCCACTTCCCAAAAGTAGTTCTTACCTGTCCTGAGGATTCCTGGCTTCCTGGCTGCTCCAGTCAGTGCCCGTTGCCGCTTCTACCGACTTCCGTGCTCATGGAGCGTCCCCATCACCATGGGAACGCCTCCATACTAGAATGTACTGTAGGATGTGAGAATTAAGTTGAAATCGCAATTCGATTATTATAACTTGAATTAATTAGTGATGAGCCGGAGGTGCCATATTTGATTTCGACGAAATTCGCGAATATTCGCTTGAATATTCGTCTCATATTCGTCGAAATCGAATATTCGTCATTATTCTAGTTATCGCGATTAATATGCGATTTAAATAATCGCGTATTGCGATTTTTAACTTAAGGTAACTTTCCTATTGGTTTGATATCTAGAATTAGCGAAAATGACGAATATGACGAATGTATTCGTCATATTCCTCAAAACGAAGAAAACAAAGTATTCTCCATCTTCGTTTTAGCTCCATATTCGTCAACTTCGCTAATTCTAGCGATCAAATAGGAAAGTTGACTATAGAGACAGCTAAGTTTAATTCGCTATCCGATTATATTACTTTGCTTTTTTTTTAAATAAATAGAATAATTATAATAATTATCAAGTATTATAACTATTTTATTTATTTAAAAAAAACAGCAAAGTAATATTATCGCATAGCGAATTAAAAACTTAGCTGTCGCTATAGTCAACTTTCCTATTTGATCGCTAGAATTAGCGAAGTTGACGAATATGGAGCTAAAACGAAGATGGAGAATACTTCGTTATCTTCGTTTTGAGGAATATGACGAATACATTCGTCATATTCGTCATCTTTGCTAATTCTAGATATCAATAGGAAAGTTACCTGAGTTAAAATCGCAATATGCGATTATTTAAATCGCATATTAATCACGATAACTAGAATAATGACGAATATTCGATTTCGCCGAATATGAGACGAATATTCAAGCGAATATTCGCGAATTTCATAAAAATCGAATATGGCACCTCCCGCTCATCACTACACAGGATTACAAACCTGGACTGTCTGGGTCATTCCCGTACGGGTGGCAGCCCTACGTATTGGTCAATCAACTGAGGGAGCTATATCAACTTCATTCAGCTGAGGCTGGATCATTTGGAGAAGAATAACCTACGTGTACAGACTGTATATTGTTTGCCGGCTTTAGCTCAACACGATAACTCCTCAACAGCTGGTGGGGAAGCTTAGGTACGTTGGGGTTCGGCACTGCCTTGTGTGATTGGATTTTGAGTTTTTTTACAGGTCGAACTCAATATGTTAGGATAGGCAGGATCGTATCTGATTCTCTCCTAAGGAATAGTGGAGCACCGCAGGGCTGTGTTTGAAGTCCATTGTTATTTACTAGGTTGACCCACGATTGTTGTTATGCTTCAAATTATATTATAAAGTATGCAGACGATACAACAATTGTGGGTCTTATTCAAAATAATGATGAGACGGCATACAGGGAGGAGGTGAGAACTTTTGCTGAATGGTGTACAACTAATAATGTGACTTTGAACGCTAAAACATAAGGGAGTATTAGAAGGGCAGATTTTCTGCCTGGTGATCGCTAACAAGTGTACGTATGGACGCTCGTTATCGATCATCTTGCAGTGTAATATCGCCATCAATTACACTCGTTCATCTGGCAACCCCGCTCTTTCATCGTGCTGAAAGATCAGGATTTGCTGACGGCAGATCGTGCTGTCTAGTTACAATCTGCCGCCGGCAAACCACTGTACAGCATAGGGACGAGCGATAGCATAGTAATCGCTCCTCCCCATGTTGCTGAGGAGATCGCAGCATGTAATAGCGGCAGCCTCCTCCGCTAGCTAGCAAGCAAGCAATTGCCGGGACGGAACGCTTCCCTCCTGACAATCGTCTGCGTGATCGGGGTGTCTAATACACCCTTAATAATGGTACAATACACCCTTAAGGAGTTAGTGATGGATTTAAGAAGGAAACCCCCCTAAGTATGAGCCTATTGATATCAATGGTACCTTGGCTGAGATTGTTCACAGTGTAAAGTTTCTTGGGGTCCATGTTTCAGACATTCTGACATGGTCTTTGCATACCTCAGCATTGGTTAAAAAGGCGAATCAAAGACGTTTTTCTTCTGCGGCAATTAAAGAGACCTTCTTTTAGCTCCTTTGTACTTAGAACTTTTAACCGAGGTACGGTAGAAAGTGTGTTATGTGATAGTATTACCTTATGGTATGGAGGCTGTACCAGTATGGAAAAAAAGGCGTTGCAAAAAGTTTTAAAGGTCGCTGAGAAGATTATTGGGGCTTCTTGGCCTAACATTGAGAATGTGGCTGAATAAAAAGGGCGGCTCATAAAGCGAGAAGCGTTATTGGGGATTCGTTGCACCCCTGCCACAGTCTGTTTAATCTTTTGCCATCACAAAGAAGGTATAGGACAGGGGTCAGCAACCTCCGGCACTCCAGCTGTGGTAAAACTACGACCCCCAGCATGCACACTTGCTTGGTTGTTCTCAGGACTCCCATAGAAGCAAATGGAGCATGCTGGGAGTTGTAGTTTCACCACAGCTGGAGTGCTGGAGGTTGCTCATCCCTGGTTTAGGAGCTTGCAAAGTAACACACATCAGTATATAAATAGTTTTTATCTGTCAGCAATTTTATTTTTAAATAATGAGATGAATTGGTAGGGCCTTTATTATTTTCTATTTCTGTATGTATTGTTTTTTAGGGCGCTATCTATTTTAACTTTAATTGCATGCTTGTAATGTCGTTTTCTGTGCTTCTCGTACATTGAAATGACAAAAATAAAAACTTAGATATATATAGATAAAATATAGATATTTTTTGACATCACCATATTCTGACTTTTTTATACTTATGTCTCTCGAGCTGCGTGGCCCACATACATGTCCAGGTTTTATACTATTGCACTTTATCTTTTTCAGGTATGGTTCTATATTTCTTGATGCTACATTATCATTTATATATTACTTTCTTTCTTGACATTGAATTGGACTTTAGATTATCCCGGACTGCACGTGTTTGGACCCTATTGTGGACCTTGGTGGGCTGTGTATCTGTGCCTGGTTTCACTTATACCGGCACATTGTTCATTGTATACAATTTTTTAAGTGTTTGTATGTTGGTCCTGTCTACTAAAATTGTTTCAGAGATTTTATATCTATTGGATGTGCATCTTTTTACGGTTTTCTAAGCTCTTTGGCTTCTTGGTTATCGAGCTGCATGGGGGCTCATTTTTTGTGGGATGATCTGTAGTTTTTTATTGATACCATTTTGGAGTGTGTGACTTTTGGATCACATTTTATAAAAAAAAATTGGGGTAAGTGGAGTGATGAAAAAAA
Organism: Bufo bufo; assembly: GCF_905171765.1. Lineage (NCBI taxonomy): Eukaryota > Metazoa > Chordata > Amphibia > Anura > Bufonidae > Bufo > Bufo bufo. Next base: position 196,597,507 of record NC_053395.1, on the reverse strand, counting down.
AAATTCTGTTATTTTGTCATATGGGATAAATATTTTTATATTTTAATAGTACAGGCATTTCAGATGCAGTAATGTCCATGATGTTTATTTTTTTCTATTGGTTATGTATTTATTTTTTATTATAGTGGAAGGGGGGTTCAATTTATATATTTTTCTTTTTTAACTTTTTTTTTAGTCCCTCTAGGAGGCTATAATATGCACTAGTCAGACTTATTTGCGGTTATCCTATAGAGTGCTGCCACCTGCAGGCCTCTATAGAAACTGCATCTCTGATACGCTGGGTCTTGGACAGAGTGCTGTCTGCATCTTTTGCGGCCCCACTGTAGTGAACGGGTCTGCATCTGACCCACAAAAAATGCAGATTAAACGCGGACCCAAACCACGATCCTGTGCATGAGCCCTAAGGGTGTACATATATTTATGCAAGACATTATTTTAGTTCTTTATTTTTCCACCCTAAAAGATTTCAGTTCTTCAATTGAATTGTACCGATTATAGGTGACATTAAGGCTGGTTTCACACGGGCGTTGCGGGAAAAGGTGCGGGTGCGTTGTAATGCGTTGAGAATCAGTGTTCTGTAGATTGTATTATTTCCTATTATAACATGGTTATAAGGGAAAATAATAGCATTCTGAATACAGAATGCATAGTAAAATAGCGCTGGAGGGGTTAAAAAATAAAAAATAATAATTAAACTCCCCTTAATCCACTTGTTCGTGCAGCCGGCATCTCTTCTGTCTTTAACTGTGAGCAATAGGACCTTTGATGATGTCACTGCGTTCATCACATGGTCCATCACATGATCCATCACCATGGTGTGGATCATGTGATGAGCGTAGTGACGTCATCAAAGGTCTTATTGCTCACAGTTAAAGACAGAAGAGATGCCGGCTGCACGAACAAGTGGATTAAGGTGAGTAAAACATTTTTATTAATTTTTTTAACCCCTCCAGCGCTGTTTTACTTAGCATTCTGTATTCAGAATGCTATTATTTTCCCTTATAACCATGTTATAAGGGGAAATAATAATGATCGGGTCTCCATCCCGATCGTCACCTAGCAACCGTGCGTGAAAATCGCACCGCATCCGCACTTGCTTGCGGATGCTTGCGATTTTCACGCAACCCCATTCACTTCTATGGGGCCTGCGTTGCGTGAAAAACGCAGAATATAGAACATGTTGCGATTTTCACGCAACGCACAAGTGATGCGTGAAAATCACTGCTCGTGTGCACAGCCCCATAGAAATGAATTGGTCAGGATTCAGTGCGGGTGCAATGCGTTCGACTCACGCATCGTATCCGCGCGGAATACTTGCCCGTGTGAAAGAGGCCTGTGGCCCCTTTCACACGAGCAAGTTTTCCGCGCTGGTGCAATGTGTGACGTGAATGCATAGCACCAGCACTGAATCCTGACCCATTCATTTCAATGGGTCTGTGTACATGAGCATTTTTTTTTCACGCATCAGTTCTGCTTTGCGTGGAAAACGCAGCATGTTCTATATTCTCCTTTTTTTTACGCACTGAAGTGAATGGGGCTTCAGTGAAAAACGCATTGAATCTGGAGGCAAGTGCGGATGCAATGGGTTTTTCACTGATGGTTGCTAAGGCCCCTTTCACACGAGCGTGACGGATTAGGTCCAGATGCGTTCAGGATGCGTTCAGTGAAACTCGCACTATATTTCAAGCAAGTTCAGTCAGTTTTGTCTGCGATTGCGTTCAGTTGTTCAGTTTTTTCCGCGCGGGTGCAATGCGTTTTGATGCGTTTTTCACGCGCATGATAAAAAACTCAAGGTTTACAAACAACATCTCTTAGCAACCATCAGTGAAAAACGCATCGCACTCGCAAATGCATTTTTCACTGAAGCCCCATTCACTTCTACGGGACCAGGGCTGCGTGAAAAATACATAGAACATGCTGCGATTTTCATGCAATGCAGAACTGATGCGTGAAAAACAACACTCATGTACACAGACCCCTTGAAATGAATGGGTCAGGATTCAGTGCGGGTGCTACGTGTTCACGTCACGCATTGCACCCGCGCTGAAAACTCGCTCGTGTGAAAGAGGCCTAAGGCCTCTTTCACACGGGCGTTGCGGGAAAATGTGTGGGTGCGTTACGGGAACACCCGCGATTTTTCCGTGCGAGTGCAAAACATTGTAATGCGTTTTGCACTCGCGTGAGAAAGATCGCGCATGTTTGGTACCCAAACCCGAACTTCTTCACAGAAGTTCGGGCTTGGGTTAGGTGTTCTGTAGATTGTATTATTTTCCCTTATAACATGGTTATAAGGGAAAATAATAGCATTCTGAATACAGAATGCATAGTAAAATAGCGCTGGAGGGGTTAAAAAAAATAAAATAAAATTTAACTCACCTTAATCCACTTGCTAGCGCTGCCGGCATCTCGTCTGTCTCCTTCTTTGCTGAACGGGACCTGTGGTGAGCATTCATTCCAGGACCTGTGGTGACGTCACTCCAGTCATCACATGATCCATCACATGACTGTCACGAGGGTGTCAAGAACCACGCCTGACTCCGTTATACCCGGGGTCAGGAAGTCGCAGCGGTTGGCTGCGCGTTCTATGTAAGATAGGGCTGTTTCCTTATGGTAGCTTTCTGGGTTTGCTTTGCAAACCCTTTTGGCTCACTCAGGGATCCGTAGCTCCTTCTCCTCAGCTGTTCCTTGTCCAGCACTCCCAAACCTCCTTATATTCCCCTCTCACACTTCTCTGGTTGCCATATATAGAGCTTCCTGCCTGGACATCTATTCTGACCCTCTGGAGCTGTGTTGCTGCATTCTCTGGTTGTTGATCCAGAACGCTACCCTCCGAATCCCTGTTGGACCTTTGTGGACTGCGGACTAGCGATCCCACCGGCCAGTTCACTATCTAGGGCTCATTTCACGGAAAGCCAGGGTTTAGGCACGTGATCGCCGCACGGGTGAGGAACCCGTCTAGGGACGTCAGGGCAGTCAGGTGCCAGCCGCAAGGTGAGTCAGGGGTCACCACCTTTCCCTCTCCCTTGGGCAGGGCTTTCCCTTTTCCCTCCCTGTGCGTGACGCCGGTCATTAAATTATATCTGGCCCTTATTTTTGTGTAGGTAAAAAAAAAAAATAATAATTTTTACCTACTTAGAATCCAGTATGGATCAAATTGCTGCTCTGTCCAAACAATTTCATGGCCTGTCTTTGGAGGTGGCAGGATTGAAGGTGTCGGTCCTCCAGCAACAGCAGCAATTACAACAGACCGCAAGCCCAGCGGTTGCTACTGGTAACCAGGTTGTTGCGGAACCCAAGGTCCCTCTCCCTGACAGATTTTCTGGGGGAAGGGACAAGTTTTTGACATTCCGTGAGGCCTGTAAATTATACTTTAAACTGCGCCCTTACTCCTCTGGTAATGAAGAACAGCGGGTGGGGGTTGTTATTTCCCTGCTGCAGGGGGACCCGCAGTCCTGGGCGTTCTCTTTACCTACTGATTCCCAGGCGCTTCGGTCAGTGGATGAGTTTTTCGGGGCCTTGGGTCTCATATATGACGACCCTGACCGAGTCGCACTGTCTGAATCAAGATTACGGAGAATCTTACAACAAGAGCGGCCGGTAGAGGAATATTGCTCTGACTTCCGTAGGTGGGCTACGGATACCCAATGGAACGACCCGGCTCTCAGGAGTCAGTTCTGCTCTGGGTTATCCGAAAGGGTTAAGGATGCGCTTGCATTATATGAGACCCCCTTTTCCCTTGATGCGGTTATGTCCCTTTCTATCCGAATAGATAGACGCCTTAGGGACAGGTTGAAAAAACCGGAGCCATTGGTAACCCCTCCCAAGCAGCAGTTAGTCTGTATGGACTTAGACGAGCCTATGCAGCTAGGAGGAACTACTCATCAGGTCTGTCCTCCTGAGGCTCGCCGTAGACAGGGGGTTTGTTTTTTTTGTGGGGAGAGGGGTCATTTCATTAATGTCTGTCCTTCTTTCCTCAGAAACAAAAGACCGTCGGACAACTACTAACCCCAGGCTGTGTGGAGGATGTCAGCCGGGGGGTATACGTTTCCTCCATACGTACATCGCAATTTGTGTTGCCAGCGGTTATTGTTTGTGGTGATAAGACAGACTTTATTTCTTTCTTTCTAGACAGTGGAGCAGGGGTAAATTTGATAGATTGAAAGTAAAAAGGGAGAGTGAGCACTCACAACGTCTGTACCATATGGAATTAGTTTTACTAAGACCTGATTGGTCAGATAAGGTTAAACACTAATACATTGAACACTAATGCATTCACATTAAAATACAATTGACTTAAAATATATAAAAATGTTACAATATGGTACCAAATATGATTTCCACTATTTGTGGTCGGGGTAGAAAGTTCATGGCCGCACTCCGTAACACTTGTAGCAAAAATGTCAGTAGCTGTGGATAGAGTGGGTAGAAGCGTCCTAAAAGTTCCTCATATAGTGCACTTCTGAGCGGACTCCTTATGTAATAATTCCTTTAGGAGAGTTCACTCCTATTAAGACAGTAAAGGCAATGTTCCAGACTTGTAATTATCAGTTCCTACCTGGTTCCTTGGTAGTATGTCCCACTGTGTGGCGTCTCCTCGAGGCGAGCGGTGCCGGCCGTCCGAGTATCTTCCGCCGCAAGTATCAGGCGGGTGACGTCACAGTATCGCGGGATCCTGGTCAGCGGTCTGCGCTGAAGGCTGTGTCTGTGTTAGCTTTGCCAGGAATTCATTCATGCATGGCCATGCAATCCATAGGGGGGTCCGGTATATTCGGTGGGCGCTTTTTCTCCTCTGTTTACCAGACGCGTTTCGGGGCGTCTACACCCCTTTCTCAGTGGTCAAAACCACTGACCACTGAGAAAGGGGTGTAGACGCCCCGAAACGCGTCTGGTAAACAGAGGAGAAAAAGCGCCCACCGAATATACCGGACCCCCCTATGGATTGCATGGCCATGCATGAATGAATTCCTGGCAAAGCTAACACAGACACAGCCTTCAGCGCAGACCGCTGACCAGGATCCCGCGATACTGTGACGTCACCCGCCTGATACTTGCGGCGGAAGATACTCGGACGGCCGGCACCGCTCGCCTCGAGGAGACGCCACACAGTGGGACATACTACCAAGGAACCAGGTAGGAACTGATAATTACAAGTCTGGAACATTGCCTTTACTGTCTTAATAGGAGTGAACTCTCCTAAAGGAATTATTACATAAGGAGTCCGCTCAGAAGTGCACTATATGAGGAACTTTTAGGACGCTTCTACCCACTCTATCCACAGCTACTGACATTTTTGCTACAAGTGTTACGGAGTGCGGCCATGAACTTTCTACCCCGACCACAAATAGTGGAAATCATATTTGGTACCATATTGTAACATTTTTATATATTTTAAGTCAATTGTATTTTAATGTGAATGCATTAGTGTTCAATGTATTAGTGTTTAACCTTATCTGACCAATCAGGTCTTAGTAAAACTAATTCCATATGGTACAGACGTTGTGAGTGCTCACTCTCCCTTTTTACTTTCAAGCTTTTATTATTATTGGGATCGGGCACCCAATTTAGAGTTAGCAGCACCCATCATAGCTATTAGGTGTGAGCCACCCGCCCACATATATACACTTAAATTTGATAGATGCCCATTTTGCCCGCACTATGGGTTTGTCTCTCTGTACGCTACAGAGACCTATTCCCATATTTGCTATTGATTCTGCTCCTCTGTCTCAGAGAAACCTCACCCACATTGTTCATAATTTACACCTTCGGGTAGGGGACCACCATAACGAGATGCTTTCATGTTATGTTCTGGAGGGGCTTCCCTCTCCGGTCGTGCTGGGTCTTCCCTGGTTGGTAGCGCACAATCCAGTGGTGGATTGGCAGGCCAGGGAGATATTGGAGTGGAGTGAGCAGTGCAGAGAAAATTGCTTAAATAGCAATTGCTTAGTCGCCTCCATAACTACCCTACCTACATTTATTTCGGACTTTGAGGACGTTTTTTCTGAAAAGGGTTGCCAGAAGTTACCACCTCATCGTCCTTATGATTGCCCGGTTAACCTTATTCCCGGCGCAAAATTACCCAAGACCAGGTTATATAATCTTTCAGGTCCAGAGAGACAAGCCATGAAAGATTATATCTCCGAGAGTTTGGCTAAGGGACACATCAGACCCTATTCTTCACCCGTGGCTGCAGGGTTTTTCTTAGTTAAAAAGAAAGATGGGGGCCTGCGTCCTTGCCTAGATTTTCGCGAATTAAATCGGATAACCATCCGAGACCCATACCCTCTTCCTCTCATTCCTGACCTGTTTAACCAGATTGCGGGTGCTAGGTGGTTCTCCAAACTTGATCTTAGGGGGGCCTACAATCTGATTCGTATTAAGGAGGGGGATGAGTGGAAGACAGCTTTTAACACCCCTGAGGGGCATTATGAAAATCTAGTTATGCCTTTCGGTCTGACCAATGCTCCTGCCGTCTTTCAACATTTCGTTAATGACATTTTTAGTCATCTAATCGGCAGGTTTGTGGTAATATACCTAGATGATATTTTAATTTATTCGTCTGATCTGAGAACACATGAGGTGCATGTCAGACAAGTACTGCAGGTCCTACGGACAAATAAATTATATGCTAAAATTGAAAAATGTGTCTTCACCGTTCAGGAGATACAATTCCTAGGTTATTTTTTATCTGCTTCAGGTTTCCGTATGGATCCTAGGAAGGTCCAGGCAATTTTGGATTGGGATCTTCCTGAGAACCTCAAAGCACTACAACGGTTCTTGGGCTTCGCAAATTTCTATAGGAAATTCATTAAAAATTATTCACTTATTGTAAAACCCCTTACTGACATGACTAGGAAGGGTACTGATTTTTCTAAATGGTCTGACGCCGCTAAAGTTGCTTTTTCCTCTCTAAAAGAGAGGTTTACCTCAGCACCTGTACTGGTCCAACCTGATGTCTCTCAGCCTTTTATTGTTGAAGTCGATGCGTCAGAGGTGGGAGTGGGGGCGGTGCTGTCTCAGGGTCCGTCTCCTGGCAAATTGCGTCCTTGTGCTTTCTTTTCTAAAAAACTATCTGCAGCAGAAAAGAACTACGATATTGGCAATAGGGAACTGTTAGCTATTAAACTTGCGTTTGAGGAGTGGCGTCACTTTTTAGAGGGGGCAGTCCACCCCGTCACTGTGATTACAGACCACAAAAATCTTCTGTACCTCGAATCAGCTAAGCGTCTCACCCCTAGACAGGCTAGGTGGTCGCTATTTTTTACCAGGTTTAACTTTGTGATTACCTATCGTCCTGGGGCAAAGAATACCAAGGCTGATGCACTATCTCGTTGTTTCCCTGGAGGGGGAAATGTGAGTGATCTGGTGCCCATTCTTCAAAGAGGAGTGGTTGTTTCTGCGGTACACTCTGTTCTGGAGGGGAAGGTGTTAGAGGCCCAGGGGTACACCCCGGTCTCTTGCCCCTCAGAGAAATTGTTTGTACCGTTGAACCTACGTTTCGAATTATTAAAGGAACATCATAATTCGGCACTTGCTGGGCACCCGGGTAGTAAAGCAACCTTGGAGCTATTGTCTCGTCGTTTTTGGTGGCCAAGGTTGCGTCAGGATGTATTGGATTTTGTGTCTTCTTGTTCTACCTGTGCGCCCGCAAAAGTTTCACATACACGTCCTGCAGGGTCTCTATTACCACTCGTCATTCCCAATAGACTATGGACACATCTGTCAATGGATTTTATCACTGACTTACCTTTGTCTGCGGGTAAAACAGTTATTTTGGTAGTAGTGGACAGGTTTAGCAAAATGGTACACTTCATTGCGTTACCCGCACTACCTAATGCTAAAACTCTTGCTCAGGTATTCGTCAGTGAAATCGTGAAGCTTCACGGGGTCCCTTCCGATGTTGTTTCGGATCGGGGTACCCAGTTTATTTCTAAATTTTGGAAAGCTTTTTGTTCCCGTTTGGGGGTACACTTGTCCTTTTCCTTAGCTTTCCATCCTCAGTCGAATAGACAGACTGAGCGTACCAACCAAAACCTGGAGACATATCTAAGATGTTTTGTGTCTGAAAACCAAGAGGTGTGGTCATCATATTTACCGTTAGCTGAGTTTGCCATAAATAATCGTCGTCAGGAATCCACTGGCAAGTCACCATTTCTTGGTGCATATGGTTTTCATCCCCAATTCTGTACTTTCAAAGAGGGGGGGTCTTCTGGGGTTCCCGAAGAGGAACGGTTTTCGTCATCTCTTTCATCGGTATGGCAGAAGGTGCAAGCTAACTTGAAAAATATGGGAGGTATATACAAATGCATGGCTGATAAGAGACGGTCGCCAGGTCCGGACCTAGGAGTGAATGACTATGTGTGGTTGTCTACTAGGAATATTAAATTGAAGGTTCCCTCTTGGAAACTGGGTCCTAGGTTTATTGGTCCTTACAAAATTGTAGCCATCATCAACCCCGTGGCTTTTCGCCTGGAGTTACCTCAGACTTTTAAAATCCATAATGTCTTTCATAAGTCGTTACTCAAAAAATATGTTCCACCTCTAGAACCGTCACCGCTGCCACCCCCTCCTGTTGTCGTGGATGGTAATCTAGAATTTCAGATATCCAAAATTATTAATTCTCGTCGGCCGCTCTCTTCAATATCTGGTGCATTGGAGAGGTTACGGTCCCGAGGAAAGAATGTGGGTTCCTGCGTCTGAGGTAAACACCGACAGGCTAGTTCGGGTTTTTCATGCCTCTCATCCTGAGAGACCTGGTCCTGAGTGTCCGGAGGCCCCTCGTAGAGAGGGTGTCAAGAACCACGCCTGACTCCGTTATACCCGGGGTCAGGAATTCGCAGCGGTTGGCTGCGCGCTCTATGTAAGATAGGGCTGTTTCCTTATGGTAGCTTTCTGGGTTTGCTTTGCAAACCCTTTTGGCTCACTCAGGGATCCGTAGCTCCTTCTCCTCAGCTGTTCCTTGTCCAGCACTCCCAAACCTCCTTATATTCCCCTCTCACACTTCTCTGGTTGCCAGATATAGAGCTTCCTGCCTGGACATCTATTCTGACCCTCTGGAGCTGTGTTGCTGCGTTCTCTGGTTGTTGATCCAGAACGCTACCCTCCGGATCCCTGTTGGACCTTTGTGGACTGCTGTGGTCGCCCACCTGGGTGTATGTGTTTGTCTGTATTGTCTGTCCTCTCCCTGGTGTTTCCCTCTTAGTTCAGTGGTGCGGACTAGCGATCCCACCGGCCCGTTCACTATCTAGGGCTCATTTCAGGGAAAGCCAGGGTTTAGGCACGTGATCGCCGCACGGGTGAGGAACCCGTCTAGAGACGTCAGGGCAGTCAGGTGCCAGCTGCAAGGTGAGTCAGGGGTCACCACCTTACCCTCTCTCTTGGGCAGGGCTTTCCCTTTTCCCTCCCTGTGCGTGAGGCCGGTCATTACAATGACCCATCACCATGGTAAAAGTTCATGTGATGGATCGTGTGATGACCGGAGTGACATCACCACAGGTCCTGGAATGAATGCTCACCACAGGTCCTGTTCAGCAAAGAAGGAGACAGACGAGATGCCGGCAGCGCGAGCAAGTGGATTAAGGTGAGTTAAATTATTTTTATTTTTTTTAACCCCTCCAGCGCTATTTTACCATGAATTCTGTATTCAGAATGCTATTATTTTCCCTTATAACCATGTTATAAGGGAAAATAATAATGATCGGGTCTCCATCCCGATCGTCACCTAGCAACCGTGCGTGAAAATCGCACCACATCCGCACTTGCTTGCGGTTGCTTGCGATTTTTACGCAACCCCATTCACTTCTATGGGGCATGCATTGCGTGAAAAACGCAGAATATAGAGCATGTGTAGTGTCCCACTAGGTAAAGGTGGGCACTGCACAAAAGGGGTTAATGTGTTTTTATTACCTGTAATGTTATGTGTATGCATTTCCCTGTGTTAGCTGGGTGTCAGGCCTGTCAGGGTGTAGTTTAGCCTCCCAGACGTTAGAGGGAGCTAGATAGCCCTAGATATATATAGGTAGGCCCAGACAGGGGAGTGGTAGTTCATTCCAGGGGACTAGAGGAGTTACTTCGTCCACCTGAAGCTCCTGAGGCTAGGCTTAGCTCAGTAGAGACACCCCGGTTGCAGGACGTCACCTCCTGGGAGAAACCACAGCCCTGCAGCAATAAAGCCAACATACTACAGGCAAAGATAAGTAACCCTGATAGGCAGATGCTTTGGGAAGAAAAGCAAGGATTTAATACGAGAGGAATATACAGTGGGGGAAATAATTATTTGACCCCTCACTGATTTTGTAAGTTTGTCCAATGACAAAGAAATGAAAAGTCTCAGAACAGTATCATTTCAATGGTAGGTTTATTGTAACAGTGGCAGATAGCACATCAAAAGGAAAATCGAAAAAATTACTTTAAATAAAAGATAGCAACTGATTTGCATTTCATTGAGTGAAATAAGTATTTGAACCCTCTAACAAAAAAAGACTTAATACTTGGTGGAAAAACCCTTGTTTGCAAGCACAGAGGTCAAACGTTTCTTGTAATTGATGACCAAGTTTGCGCACATTTTAGGAGGAATGTTGGTCCACTCCTCTTTGCAGATCATCTCTAAATCCCTAAGGTTTCGAGGCTGTCTCTGTGCAACTCTGAGCTTGAGCTCCCTCCATAGGTTTTCGATTGGATTAAGGTCCGGAGACTGACTAGGCCACTCCATGACCTTAATGTGCTTCTTCTTGAGCCACTCCTTTGTTGCCTTTGCTGTATGTTTTGGGTCATTGTCGTGCTGGAACACCCATCCACGACCCATTTTCAGTTTCCTGGCAGAGGGAAGGAGGTTGTCGCTCAGGATTTCACGATACATGGCTCCGTCCATTTTCCCGTTTATGCGAATAAGTTGTCCTGTGCCCTTAGCAGAAAAACACACCCAAAGCAAAATGTTTCCACCCCCATGCTTGACGGTGGGGACGGTGTTTTGGGGGTCATAGGCAGCATTTTTCTTTCTCCAAACACAGCGAGTTGAGTTAATGCCAAAGAGCTCTATTTTGGTCTCATCAGACCACAGCACCTTCTCCCAGTCACTCTCTGAATCATTCAGGTGTTCATTGGCAAACTTCAGACGGGCCTGCACATGTGCCTTCCTGAGCAGGGGGACCTTGCGAGCCCTGCAGGATTTTAATCCATTGCGGTGTAATGTGTTTCCAATGGTTTTCTTGGTGACTGTGGTCCCTGCTAATTTGAGGTCATTAACTAACTCCTCCCGTGTAGTTCTAGGATGCTTTTTCACCTTTCTCAGAACCATTGACACCCCACGAGGTGAGATCTTGCGTGGAGCCCCAGAGCGAGGTCGATTGATGGTCATTTTGTGCTCCTTCCATTTTCGAACAATCGCACCAACAGTTGTCACCTTCTCTCCCAGCTTCTTGCTAATGGTTTTGTAGCCCATTCCAGCCTTGTGCAGGTCTACAATTTTGTCTCTGACATCCTTGGACAGCTCTTTGGTCTTTCCCATGTTGGAGAGTTTGGAGTCTGCTTGATTGATTGATTCTGTGGACAGGTGTCTTTTATACAGGTGACTAGTTAAGACAGGTGTCCTTAATGAGGGTGACTAATTGAGTAGAAGTGTCTAACCACTCTGTGGGAGCCAGAACTCTTAATGGTTGGTAGGGGTTCAAATACTTATTTCACTCAATGAAATGCAAATCAGTTGCTATCTTTTATTTAAAGTTATTTTTTCGATTTTCCTTTTGATGTGCTATCTGCCACTGTTACAATAAACCTACCATTGAAATGATACTGTTCTGAGACTTTTCATTTCTTTGTCATTGGACAAACTTACAAAATCAGTGAGGGGTCAAATAATTATTTCCCCCACTGTATATATACCAAGGATATAAGCCACCATTTAGGCATTTGGGCCTTGGGATTGAAACCAGACAGGAGTTCTAGAAAGGTACAACCTGATTCTGAGTGCATTGTGGATTTACCCTCTGAGTATCTTGCATAACTTATACCTGCCATCTTGTGGAATAAGCCTACTTGCAAGCTGTAATACAAAGGACTGTATAACTACCTTACTGTATAAAGTTGGACTGTTCAGTAAAGAAAACGTTTGGTTCACTATACCATCTGTGTACCTCAATTATTCCCACTACAAATCGGTGTGCCACCGTTACAGGCACTGGCGTCACGAATCCAAAAGGGACCTTGCCCCAGGCACTCAAAATACCTGTAACATCCAGGGCACCTCATCCACCATCAGGCCTGGTCCCTACATACAGAGTGTGCCCCAGAGGAACTGTGTCTACCTCTCCTTCACTGCCGCATGCCTGCCCAGGGTTCTCCAATACAGTGAGCAACCCTCGATTGCCCAAAACCGTGACCTCACATCGCAATACCCTGCAGGTCTGGCGTGCTGCACATGCTGCGATTTTCACGCAACGCACAAGTGATGCGTGAAAATCACCGCTCATGTGAACAGCCCCATAGAAATTAATGGGTCGGTATTCAGTGCGGGTGCAATGCGTTCAACTCACGCATCGCATCTGCGCGGAATACTCGCCCGTGTGAAAGGGGCCTAAGGGTAGAAAAGTTTCTAAAATGATTATTCTTGGTCTGATTTTTTATCTTTTTCATAAAACAAAAACCTGACATTTTAACAGGGTTGTGTAGATTTATTATTTATTTATATTCTTATATATAGTGATACCCACTGTAAACTGGAACAGGGCAGTGATGTTACACTATGGCCTCATGCACACGGCTGTTCTGCGGCCGTTCCGTGCATTGGGGACCGCAATTGCGGTCCCCAATGCATGGGCAACATCTATGCAGCGGGCCGGACCCATTCAACTTGAATAGGTACGTGGTATGGAGTGATTACCTCTCTCTGACAGAGGAGCTCTGGCAATCGCTGGTGTGGAAACTGAGCCCTGTGCTGGGCTGAAAAGCTGAGTGTGTGTTGGTAAAGCAAGCCACCTAAAGCCTGCATTTTGACTGCTGGAGGCAGAACCGCCGACAAAGTGAAGTTTTTTTGCTATGCACAAACTTTCTACTCGGTGTGGACAAACACCAACCTTGCAAATAGTGTTTTTTGTTTGACCTTATGTGTGAATAAACAGGGACATTTGAACATTAGAAAACTAGTACTTTGCCTCTGTACTGCACCCACTTATCTTAACCACCAGAGCGAATCCCCACACGATGTTCTGTTTTTTCGGGTTTCCCGTCCTTATGGCTCTCCTCAAGGAAAAGAAAAGGCTCTCTGTAAGGACCAGAAAAGAGCCTTTAAATCTGGAAACAAGGAGGAGCTTAAAACTGTGCAGAAGGAGCTGAGAAGGAAGATCAGAGAGGGGAAAACCATCTACAGGAAGAAGATGGAGGACCAGGTGCAGCAGAATAACACATGCGAGGTCTTGAAAAGCCTGAAAACCATCTCAGGTCACAAACCGGGTCAAATCCAGACTGCAGGTGACTTGGGGTGGGTTAATGAGTTGAACAAGTTATTTAATAGGTTTGACCAGATATCCACCCCTCCCCTGACCCAATCCCCCATGCTGCTACAAACACACAATCTTCTTCCCCCTCAACTACCATCACTGCCTGTTCACCTCTTAGCAACCTACAACCACTCTCCTCCTCTACACCAGAGTACTCCATCGTTCACCCCCCTCCCCACATGCCCAACTTGTCCTTCACCACACTCCAGGTGAAGAAGGTACTACAGAAAATCAAGGTGCGTAAAGCTGGAGGACCAGACGGCATCAGCTCCAGGCTCCTGAAGTGCTGCTCAGACCAACTGTGTGGCATCATGGGTCACATGCTTAACATGAGCCTGAGGCTGAAGCTGTGGAAGACCTCCTGTGTGGTACCAGTGCCAAAGACCTCACACCCGAAAGACCTCAGCAGCTACAGGTCGGTAGCACTGACATCACACTTGATGAAGACCCTCGAGAGGCTGGTTCTCAACCATCTTCACCCCCTGGTGAGGTCTTCATTGGATCCACTGCAGTTTGCTTACCAGCCTAGCATCGGGGTGGATGACGTCATCATCTACCTCCTACACCGAGCTCGCCTGGAAGCACTGTGAGGATCATGTTTTTTTATTTCTCCAGTGCTTTTAAAACCAACCTGGACTTCTGAGGGACAAGCTGGAGATGGCAGGAGTGGACCACCACATGTCACATGGATACTTGACTACCTCACAGAATGCCCACAGTTTGTTAAATCTCAGGGTTGTGTCTCTGACAAGCTGATCTGCAGTATGGGAGCACCACAGGGAACTGTGCTGGCACCATTCCTCTTCACCATCTACACTGCAGACTTCTCCATCAACTCCCCAGGCTGCCACCTACAGAAGTTCCCTGATGTCTCTGCCATAGTCGTCCTTATCACAGGTGAGGACGACTCAGAGTACAGACAGGGGACACAGGATTTTGTGGACTGGTGTCAGCGGAACCAGCTCCAGATCAACGCGGGCAAAACCAAGGAGCTGGTGGTGGATTTCCGCAAACACAGGCCCTCTGCTTTGGTTCCGGTGAACATACAGGGAATGGACATTGAGGTGGTGGACTCTTATAAGTACCAGGGTGTTCACTTGAACAATAAACTGGACTGGAGCCATAACACTGATGCTCTTTTCAAAAAGGGTCCGTGCAGACTCTATCTGTTGAGGAGACTGAGGTCCTTTGGAGTGCAGGGGACGCTCCTAAAGACCTTCTTTGACTCAGTGGTGGCATCAGTCATATTCCATGGTGTGGTTTGTTGGGGGAGCAGCTTATCTGTGGCTGAGAGACAGAGATTAGATAAGCTCATTAAGAAGGCCAGCTCTGTCCAGTGGCGTACACACATTCCATGGGGCCCCGGTGCAAAACTGATCTATGGGGACCCACCCGCCGCCGCCGCCCCCCCCCCCCCCACAACCTGCCTTCACCCCCCCCCCCACTACCTCCCCTACCATTCACCCAACATGCCTCCCAACAGTACCACTTTGTGCGGGACAGGCCGATTTTGGATGGCAATCCTTCTGTACTGCGATCTGTGCATAACACACTGTTATGGGGGGATCTGTGGATGACGCACTGTTATGGGGGGTATCTGTGGATGACGCACTTATGGGGGGTATCTGTGGATGACGCACTTATGGGGGGTATCTCTGGATGACGCACTTATGGGGGATATCTGTGGAGGGCACTTATGGGGGATATCTGTGGATGACACATATATAGCATCTTATGCTATATATGTGTCATCCACAGATATCCCCCATAAGTGCCCTCCACAGATATCCCCCATAAGTGCCCTCCACAGATATCCCCCATAAGTGCCTTCTAGTAAAGTAATGTATTAGTGGGGGGAAGGGAGGAGACAGGGACACTTGCGGCGGGGCCTGTGCAGTGCCCGGCACTGTGCACACACCGGGGGCAGCTCCTACCTTCTGGAAGTTAATTCTGCTAATGGCCGGCAGTGGGCAGCCGAACTAGAGCGCCGCTGCCCGCCCTTCTGCTGCTGTGCTGCCTGTGCGCAGCGTGACATCTCTCCCTCCGTCATGCGCCTCCTGCCCCGCCTGCCTGCTTCATTCATAAAGTGGAAGGAGCAGACAGACGGGGCAGGAGGCGCATGACGGACATTTTTCAAGCAGATTGAGCGGCGCGATATGGCTGCGCGGCCGCCCACCTGCGCCACTTAGACGTAAGGGAACACTGACTGCAGGGGCCAGGGGGGTCCACAGGCGGCCGGGCCCCAGGCCCCTGGAGTGCTGGGCACGGTCGCAACCGCGACCTCTGCAACTCCTGTATGTACGCCACTGGCTCTGTCCTAGGTTGTCCCCTTGATCCAGTGCAGGAGGTGGGTTACAGAAGAACTCTAGCAAAATTACCATCATTGTTAGACAATGTCTCCCACCCCATGCACAAAGCTGTTGTGGAGCGTGGAGCTGACAGACTGCTGCATCCTAGGTGCACGAAGGAACGTTATCGGAGGTCCTTCCTCCCAGCAGCGGTTAGGATTTATAACCACCACTGTTTCCAAAAAAAAGGTAAATTTTGTGTTATGTTTTCCTTGTTTTTCTTCCCGACCTTTGACGTATAACTACGTCATGGGAACCACTGCATTCCCACAATTTGACGTAATAGTACGTTACGGTTATCCTCTCCGGTGCCCGCGCGATCACTGCAAGGGCCCGGCAGTCCATAATAGCCGGGCCCCTGCTGTATCCGCCGGGATTGCTGTAAAAGCCGATGCTGGTGGATTAACCCCTTCTATGCCACGGTCCCCACTGACCGCGACATAGAAGGGTTTTGTGTCGGGTGAGTGATCGCATCGAGTCCCCGCGCTGCTGTGGGAGGGACCCGATGCGTCATAAGGCAGCCCGATGCCGTGCAGAGGCTGCCCAATGCCTTGCACGGCATCGGGAACTGCCTTCTACGGGTGCCGAGGAGATTCAGCCTCAGGCTGGGTCTCCTAGGCAACCTGTTAGTGTATGACTCACTGTAGTACACGAACAGGCAATGCATTACAATACAGATATATTTTTTGTACCGAACTTTGTGGCTGTTCTGCTTTTGTCTGCTGTAGATAGGGTTCCCAGCCCCGTTATCATCAAAAACATAAATCACAGCAGTGGTTTTCTTTCATGGGTTTTATTTTTCATGGATATGCAGCAAAAGATTTTTTTTTGTGCAAACGTTTTATGTAAAACTTACATGAATAAAAAAAAGCAGGGGAAGATGCTAGTGCATACGTGGAGCCTATGGCCGCCGAGATGTGTGTATACGCACATCTCGGCGGCCATAGGCTCCACGTATGCACTAGCATCTTCCCCTGTTTACCTCCAGCGGCACAGTGCCTGACGAAGGCCAGATACGGCCGAAAACGTTTGCACAAAAAAAAATCTTTTGCTGCGTATCCATGAAAAATAAAACCCATGAAAGAAAACCACTGCTGTGATTTATGTTTTTGAGAATACAGATATATTGTAATGCATTGCAGAGGGGATCAGATCCCCAAAAGTGAACATCAGAAATAAAGTAAAGAAAAAAGTTTAAAAAAAGTGTTTTTAACCCCTTTATCACTTTAAGTGGTGATAACTTTAAAATGCTTTGACTTATCCAGGCTATTCTGAGATTGTTATTTCGTCACATATTGTACTTCATGACACTGGTAAAATGAAGTCAAAAAAATTAATTTTTATTTATAAAAAAAATACCAAATTTACCAAAATTTGTGAAAAATTGCAAATTTCCAAGTTTCAATTTCTCTACTTCTATAATACATAGTAATACCTCCAAAAATAGTTATTACTTTGCATTCCCCATATGTCTACTTCATGTTTGGATCATTTTGGGAATAATATTTTATTTTTTAGGGATGTTACAAGGCTTAGAAGTTTAGAAGCAAATCTTGAAATGTTTCAGAAATTTTCAAAAACCCAATTTTTATGGACCAGTTCAGGTCTGAAGTCACTTTGCAAGGCTTACATAATAGAAACCACCCAAAAATGACCCCATTCTATAAACTACACCCCTCAAGGTATTCAAAACTGATTTTACAAACTTTGTTAACCCTTTAGGTGTTCCACAAGAATTAATGGAAAATAGAGATACAATTTCAAAATTTCACTTTTTGGCAGATTTTCCATTTTAATAATTTATTTCCACTTACAAAGCAAGGGTTAACAGCCAAACCAAACTCAATATTTATGGCCCTGATTCTGTAGTTTACAGAAACACCCCATATGTGGTCGTAAACCGCTGTACGGGCACACGGCAGGGCGCAGAACGAAAGGAATGCCATACGGTTTTTGGAAGGCAGGTTTTGCTGGACTGTTTTTTTTTACACCATGTCCCATTTGAAGCCCCCCTGATGCACCCCTAGAGTAGAAACTCCATAAAAGTGACCCCATCTAAGAAACTACACCCCTCAAGTTATTCAAAACTGATTTTACAAACTTTGTTAACCCTTTAGGTGTTCCACAAGAATTAATGGAAAATAGAGATACAATTTCAAAATTTCACTTTTTTGGCAGATTTTCCATATTAATAATTTATTTCCACTTACAAAGCAAGGGTTAACAGCCAAACCAAACTCAATATTTATGGCCCAGATTCTGTAGTTTACAGAAACACCCCATATGTGGTCGTAAACCACTGTACGGGCACACAGCAGGGCACAGAAGGAAAGGAATGCCATATGGATTTTGGAAGGCAGATTTTGCTGGACTGTTTTTTTTGACACCATGTCCCATTTGAAGCCCCCCTGATGCACTCCTAGAGTAGAAACTCCAAAAAAGTGGCCCCATTTTAGAAACTACGGGAGAGGGTGGCAGTATTGTTGGTACTAGTTTAGGGTACATATGATTTTTGGTTGCTCTATATTACACTTTTTGTGAGGCAAGATAACAAGAAATAGCTGTTTTGGCACCGTTTTTATTTTTTGTTATTTACAACATTCATCTGACAGGTTAGATCATGTGATATTTTTATAGACCAGGTTGTCACGGATGCGGCTATACCTAATATGTGACCTTTTTTTTATTTATGTAAGTTTTACACAATGATTTCTTTTTTGAAGCAAAAAAAATTATGTTTTATTGTATCCATAGTCTGAAAGCCATAATTTTTTGAGTTTTTGGGAGATTACCTTGGGTAGGGTATGATTTTTGCGAAATGAGATGACCGTTTTTTTTTTTGCACTATTTTGGGGTGGGTGTGACTTTTTTATTGCTTGCTATTACACTTTTTGTGATGCAAGGTGAAAAAAAATGGTTTATTTAGCACAGTTTTTATTTTAAATTTTTTACAGTGTTCATCTGAGGGGTTATATCATGTGATATTTTTATAGAGCCGGTCGATATGGACGCAGCAATACCTAATATGTATACTTTTTTTTTATATATGTAAGTTTTACACAATGATTTCATTTTTGAAGCAAAATGATCTCCTTCATGTTTAACCCATTGTTTACAACAGGTATGCAAACACCTTTCCTTAGAATATGGTTCCCCAAAAAATTATTCCGTTTTGCAGATATTGTGGACTACAGAACTCTAGGTCTTCTATCATTTGACGAGCTAAAATCTTCCTATCAGCTACCAGAGTCTTCTAGATTCCAACATGTACAGATATGCCATTTTTTCTCTAGCCAGTTTCATTCGGTAAAAGTATCGACCCCCACACTATTCGAGAAACTGTGCAAACTATCGGTTACCACTCGGGGTCTCATATCAGACATATATCTCATTTTATCATCCTCATCTGTTACACACTCTTATATGACTAAATGGGAATCAATTCTTGGTAACCCTATCTCACGTGCGGAATGGACACAGATATGGGAAAGAGTTGCAAAGACGTCATCATGTATCACGCATAGGGAAAACGCATATAAAGTGTTAATGTTTTGGTATCATACTCCGCAACTTCTGAAACACCTTAACGTGGCTATATCAGATAGATGTTGGAGGTGTAAAACGGGTGAGGGAACCTATATACATATCTTCTGGGAATGTCCTATGATTGAACCTTTTTGGAGGGTGGTGGGGTCAGTCCTCTTCCAACTCCTCAGCATCCAATTTCCTTTTGACCCTTTTTTCTACTTATTGAATATGCCAAGAATGTCGTTAAAGAAGTGTTTCCTGCTCCTAACTTGACGGTGGTATTGGTTACCTACCGTCCGACCCTGTAATCCTCCCCTATTCTTCAACTTACCCCCCTCCCCATTCCCCCGATAAATTACCTCCCCCCAGTGTTCTATCCCCAACATTCCTTAATGAAACTCAGACACCGGGTTTGGAATAAATCGGCCACAGCAGCCGTTTTTATTAACATACAAAACATATAAAAACCATATAAAAACCATGAACATATATTAAATAACAATTCCCTCTGAGGGGAGGTCCTTGAAGCCCCAAACAACTGCAAATACCCCACCGGGGTGAGCCATCTTGACTCCAGCCGTTGCCCACCAGCTCAGAAGCACCACTGAATGGCCCCTTTTAAATCCGCCACCACTGGGAGTCCAGTCCCAACCATGGAGCCCTCCCAGCATCCTCCTCTGTGAATATAACCAACTTCAAGGACCTCCCCCCGCCACAGCTACCGTGACACATTAAGCCTCCCTGTGCACCCTTTCACCACCAGACCTCTCCCCCTTTATCTCCTTAAACATAGGGAGGGTGGGCGGGAGCTCTTTTACCAAAACTTAAAATGGTCCCTTTTCTCCCTTGGCTATAACTATTTAACCCCTTGACCCCTCCCCTTAAACTTAAAGCAACTAATCCTCCCTTTACCAAAGCCCCTTGACTCTCGCCCTGTTCACGCCCTCCACTGAACGGGCACCCCTCCACACCATCCTCGGGACTATGTCGAACCAGACAGTTACCATTCATGGGAACAACACCCATATCCTCAGCAGGTCAAATTTAATGTCCTGCAATAACTCGCGGAAAGGCCGTGCGCCAGATCATTACCGCCCACATGCAGTACTAACGCCTCGGGTGCCTTATCCTGCCTCACAAATTGGTGAATCTCTGGCAACACCCCTGCCCAAACCATGCCCCTGCGCCCCAGCCATCTTACCACCGCCACGGACCTTGAAAACCCCAACTGCTGACCGTCCGGCCGAACTGCTGCCCGGACGGCCCCCCAGAAGACATAAGAATGTCCGAGGATCCACACTAGGGCTGGCACCGCACCTGCAATGAGAAAAACAAAACCAAGAACAATCCAGCAACAACAACTCAGATGTCCCAACAAACCTCCCTTTTATTTGACCCTCGACCGTTCCCTTACAAACTATTCAAGCGAATGTAGGATTTAAAACGAATAGACTCCCATCACCCAATCTGTTTTATGATCTCGTCGCCCAACCTCCACCTCGCTGCCTCCGTCGCCGCCCCAATTCTAAAGGAATGACTCGAGTACCTCTCATGATCCAACCCCAGCCGAACCAAACATTTTGAAAAAACTGCCGAAAACTGGAAACGAGACAAAAAAGAGTCGTCCCTATGTACTAACAACGGCAATGCCCCGCTCCTCCTATCCCCCCAGTAATCCCGCAGACATTGAACCGGGCACATAGCACAACCCAGAACGTAAAACAGCACTACTCTCCGCCCCCTTCCCTCTGCATGTGTCTTAGAGCGGCGAATGAGGAATTCCAACCTATCGTGGAAGAACTCCACATCCCCCTTTTGTAACCCCCCTGCTCGCCGGACTGTCGGGAAAACCAACTCCCCCAAACTTAAAGCCCCAGAAAACGCCAATGAAAAGGCCAATCTAAATAACCGCTCCTCCGAGGCGGAACTACAAACCTCCCCTAACCGCTCCCCAGCTTCAACAATAACCCAAAGGACACTGGTCTGCTATCTTCCCCGGCCCGCGCCCGACGCCACCCCTTCAGCGCCCGCACGACCAAAAAGAACTTCGTCACATCTGGCCACTTCCTACACTTAAACCCAAAAGCCAGCCCGGCCACGCAACTGTTCATCTTCGCCACCGACCAACCCTCCTCTCTACAGTGGCCCACAAACAATAGCATCGGAACCTCCAACTCACCGTCCCCAACCCCCAACTTACTGCACCAATCCTCCCAGTACTGCCACGCTTTCAAGTACGTGCCGGGCGCCAGCGATGCCTGAATGAGACCCGTTACGGTTCTTTCAGTACCACCCATAGACAACTCGGGCACTCCCTCCCAAATTCTTCCGCCTCTGGGGCCAGCTGCCGGAAACGGTCCCACTGTGAACGAGAAAGAGCGGCCCCCCTAACCATGTCCAATCCACCCAAGGGCCCCGACACCCTCCACACAGGCAACGGGGACGTCCCCCCCATACCCCAGCCTGCTAGCAAACCCACCAGCCCCCCCAATAATTGACCTAAACCCCTGCCAAGATCTAACGGGGGCCCCCCAACACACCCAGCCCCCCCCCCCCCCGCTACCTGCGCTAACGTTCCCATGATATCTCACCTGGCTGCCTGGGTGCTGTGTCCCCATCAGCCGCAGATCCTGACTCCAGCAGACCGATCCTCCGCGTCGCCGCCTCTTCATCCAGTCCCCTAGCCAGGCCCAGGCTAGAGACGTTAGATCTTCTATCTTCCCGGGCTTGCTCAGAGGGGGCGGAGCTTTTTCTTCCCTGCAGTGTGGATGCTGGTGACAGGGGCCTGCTGCCGGATACCGCTGGAGCTGCAGCAGCCCCATTCCTCCCGACGTCCTGTACACGCTGGGGGGCCTCTTCCTCCGGTCCTGGGCTGGCGACCACCGCACCTGGTCCAGATCCCACACCGTCCGTCCCTGAAGACCGAGGTGACCAAGCCCGGCCACCTCGCAGGCTCTGCCTACAATTCGG
Source organism: Bufo bufo (assembly GCF_905171765.1). Taxonomy (NCBI): domain Eukaryota; kingdom Metazoa; phylum Chordata; class Amphibia; order Anura; family Bufonidae; genus Bufo; species Bufo bufo. The sequence continues at coordinate 196,575,171 of NC_053395.1, read as the reverse complement.
ATTCCTCCCACATCGGGGAGTACGGGAGGAAGCGGGGGGGCTGTTAGGACTGTGGGCTGTAGTGCGCCGCCAGATGGCCCGCCGCGGCTGGTTTAATATGGGCTGAGGCAAGGCTGGAGCCTCAGCCGCCCCCCGAAGCATCTGCTGCACCTGCTCCTGGATCCATCCTGCACCGCACACCTCTGTTGCTGCTCTCAGCTGGCTAATGGTCGCTTCAAGCTGCTCCATCTCAGGTACCACTTAGCTCTTTTACCAAAACTTAAAATGGCCCCTTTTCTCCCTTGGCTATAACTATTTAACCCCTTGACCCCTCCCCTTAAACTTAAAGCAACCAATCCCCCCTTTACCAAAGCCCCTCAAAACCCACCCCTTTAAACCCAGCCTATCACCTTCTACCTGGGGTCTCCCTGAACCAAACCCCCCGTCATGATGGCCTCCCCTAAAGGCTCTGCCCCCTGTCCGCCCATAACTTTACAGGTGCTAACGGCAGCTAGACGCCTAATTGCGGGGTTTTGGTTGAGGACAGACTTACCTACTCGACCGGACCTCATCAATAGTATCATGGAGGTTAGGAAAATGGAATACTTAGCAGCTTGCGCTACTAATACGGTTGATAGGTTTGCAAAGGTCTGGCAGATATGGGATGATTCTTATGCCCCCTATTCATAACGGTCTACCGGGCATCTGGTTTTGTTCTTTTCTCTCCTTTCCCTTCTGTGTCGTGTCCTATGTCTTTACCCCATGTTATTCATGTAATTAACCACACCTTTTGAGGGAAGCTACTGTATGGTTGTCGGAACTGTTGATCTATATTTGTAGAAGACTGATTGTATGTTTTATGGTAATTATCGCTCTGGCATCATTGCTTCTTATTGTGTACGATGGCACTGGATATAGAACAGTGATGGCGAACCGTTTACAGACCGAGTGTCTAAACTGCAACCCAAAACCCACTTATTTATCGCAAAGTGCCAACACAGCAATTTACCCTGAATACCAATATTGTATAGCTTCCATGTACTTTATCATTTAGCTATAATAACCTGTCTACATTCAATGCGCTGCCTGTGCTGTTCATAGCGCGCCCTGCGCTGACGAATGGCAGGAAAAGTCTAAGGCATATTGGTACACCATAGACTTTTTCCAGGGTGCGGGTGCCCACAGAGAGGGCTCTGAGTGCCGCCTCTGGCACCCGTGCCAAAGGTTCGCCACCACTGATATAGAATGTACATTTTGCTTTCCAATGTGTAATTTTGCTAATTGTTGTATGCAATATGACACTACAATTGTATTTTCTTTTATTGTTGGAAATACTTATATAAAACAGACAATTATAAAAAATAAAAAAAATAAAATCACATGACCTAACCCCTCAGATGAACACCGTAAAAAAAAAAAAAAGTGTAAAAAAAAAGGCATTTTTGTCACATTACATCACAAAAATGGCAACAGCAAGTGATCAAAAAGGCGTATGCCCCCCAAAATAGTACCAATCAGACCATCACCTGATCCCGCAAAAAATTAGACTCTACCTAAGAGAATCGGTCAAAAAATAAAAAAGCTATCACTCTCAGACAATGGAGACACTAAAATATGATTATTTTTTGCTTCAAAACTGCTATTATTGTGCTAAAGTGATTTTTTTTTTTAAAAAGTATACATATTAGGTATCGCCACGTCCATAACAACCAGCTCTATAAAAATATCACATGACCTAACCCCTCAGGTGAACACTGTAAAAAAATAAAATAAAGAAAACTGTCAAAAAAAGCCATTTTTGTCACATTACATACCAAAAATTGCCAATCAGACTGTCATCTCATCCCGCAAAAAATGAGACCCAACCTAAGAGAATCGGTCAAAATATAAAAAAAGCTATGGCTCTCAGACTATGGATACACTAAAACGTCATTATTTTGGTTTCAAAAATGCTATGATTGTGTAAAACTTAAATAAATAAGAAAAAGTAGACATATTAGGTATTGCCACATCCATAACGATCTGCTCTATAAAAAAGTCACATGACCTAATCCCTCAGGTAAACTCTGTAAAAAAAAAAAAACGGTGCCAAAACATCCATTTTTTGGTTACCTTGCTAAATCTGCCTTCCAAAAACAATATGGCGTTCCTTTCCTTCTGCGCCCTGCCGTGCGCCCAGCAGTTTACGATCACATGTGGGGTGTTTCTGTAAACCACAGAATCAGGGTAATAGATATTGTTTTATTTGGCTGTTAACCCTTGCTTTGCTACTGGAAAAAATTGATTAAAATGTAAAATCTGCCAAAAAAGTGAAATTCTGAAATTTCATCTCCATTTTCCATTAATTCTTGTGGAACACCTAAAGTGTTTTACAAAGTTTGTAAAATGAGTTTTGTATACCTTGAGGGGTGTCGTTTCTAAAATGGGGTCATTTTTGGGTGGTTTCTATTATGTAAGCCTCACAAAATGACTTCAGACCTGAACTGGTCCTTGAAAAGTGGGTTTTGGAAATTTTTGCAAAAAAATTTCAAGATTTGCTTCCAAACTTCTAAGCCTTCTAACGTCCCCAAAAAATAAAATGTTATTTTCAAAATGATCCAAACATGAAGTAGACATATGGGGAATGTAAAGTAATTACTATTTTTGGAGGTATTACTATCTATTATAAAAGTAGAGAAATTGAAATTTGGAAATTTGCAAATTTTTTAAAATTTTTGGTAAATTTGGTATTTTTTTATGAATAAAAATGATTTTTTTTTTTTACTTATTTTTACCCCTAGTATGATATGTGACGAGAAAACAGTATCAGAATGGCCTGTATAAGTAAAAGCGTTTGAAGTTATTACCACATAAAGTGACATGTCAGATTTGCAAAAAATGGCCTGGGCAGGAAGGTGAAAACAGGCCCGGGGTAATTTCTAATTACTCTTATTTTGCTCCTGTTGTGAATGTAATTGCTGCTGTTATGCCAAAATTTCCCCACTGAGGGACAATAAAGTGATTTTTTTCTTCTTATGGGTCTGGCCTTCCAATAACTGGATGAACCAGTCTGACGGCAAGTAACAGTAATGTGACGATAAACGTGGTATGTACAAGGAAACTCCAAAGATACACATCACGCACGCAGGGTTACGGTGTGACTCATCGCTCTTCTATGTAGGGATAGACGGCAGCATTTACCATTGTAAGGATCGGAAAATATGAGTAAAGTGGAACCGAGACCAAGCTAAACGTAATATCGAAGCTCATGTGATATTTACACATAAACAGGTCAACAATGGAGGTGCAAGTCATACATGAACATGGATGGAAACAATAACAGTTCCTAATGGATGACTGCAAGCAGAGATATTAAAAACTATGAGCAAATGATATGGAAGATACATTGGAAAATATTCAATTTCTCATTATACTGTACAATGAATCTTTATTTGCTGAATGTATACTATCTCTTTCAGGCTAGGGCTACACAGCGACATTTGTTGCGTGACTTCTTGTCGAAGAAAAATCACGCAACTTTTTTATAATGAAAGTCAATGGTGCTGCGCTGCAAAAATTGGTCCAAGTTGAATTTTTGAGCGAAGGTCGTGTCGCAGCATGTTACAGTACGACACCATCGACTATCATTATAAAAAATGTCGCATGACTTTGGTGCGACATGAATGTCGCGTGACATATGTCGCAATGTAGTTGTACCCTTTTTGTAATGCGAAACATGTTGCCGTGTAGCCCTAGTCTTAGGGGTTTGGCTACACGGTGACGTGTCGCAGAAAAGCTGTGCAACACAAAAATCTGTGCGACTGGAACTTGCTGTCACGTGACTATTTTAGAACTGCGTATCCTGCGCAACTTCCATTAAAGTACGTCTATATTTTTCGTGACTGCAAATGTCGCATTGAGACACTATCACTGCATGCTTGGACGCGTGACACACGTTGTACCCTAAGCGCTTTTTCACTCAAGCAAGTTTTCCGTCCGGATGCAATACGTGTTGTGTTAACGCAAAGCATCTGGACTGAATCCTGACCCATTCATTTCAATTGGTCTGTGCACATGATCGTCATTTTTCACGCATCATTTTTGCGTTCGGGAAAAATCACAGCATTTTATATATTGTGGGTTGTTCACGCAGCTCTGGCTCCGCAGAAGTGAATGGGGCTTACGTAAAATACAGAAGGCAACTCGATGCAATGGAAGAGATATAGGTCGTTATTCTTCACGCGTGTGAAAATCGCATGCAATCCCGATACAATCTGGATGGGAAATAAAAACGCACTGAACAAAATCGCTGAAAAAAACTGATTGAATTTGCATGCAAAACTATCAGTTTTTCCCTGAACAGACACAATCCTTATCCCTTGGGTGAAAGAAGCCTAAGGCTAGGTCTACATGACGACATTTGTCGCGCAACATAGGTTACAACTACACTGCAACATGTGTCGCACGACATTAATCTCGCGCGACAATTTTTATAATGGCAGTCTATGGTGTCGCACTGCAACATGCTGCGACTGTGACAGTCGCAGAAAAATCCATCTTGAATGTTTTTTTGCGACTGTCGTGTCGCAGACGCAGCATGTCGCAGTGTGACACCATAGACTACATTATAAAAATTGTCGCGCAACATTGGTGCGACAAAATGTCACGCGACAAATGTCGTCGTGTAGACCTAGCCTAAGGGTTGCCATACACATTAGTCTAAGGGCTCATGCACACAACCGTATGTATTTTGCGGTCCACAAAAACGGATCCGCAAAAAATACGGATGACGTCTGTGTGCATTCCGTATTTTGCGGAACGGAACAGCTGACCCCTAAAAGAACAGTACTATCCTTGTCCGTGATGCGGAACGGAAATACGGACATACGGAAACGGAATGCACACGGAGTAACTTCTGTTTTTTTTTTATTTGAATTGAATGGTTCCGCATACTGTCTGCAGAAAAACGGAACGGACAGGGAAAGAAAATACATTCGTGTGCATGAGCCCTAAAGCAGGGAGGCCTAACCTGCAGCCCTCCAGCTGTTGTAAAACTACAACTCCCACCATGCCCTGCTGCAGGTTGATAGCTGTAGACTGTCTGGGCATGCTGGGAGTTGTAGCTTTGCAACAGCGGGAGGGCCGCAGGTTGGGCATCCCTGGCCTACAGCTATCAGCCTACAGCAAGGAATGGTGGGAGTTGTAGTTTTACAACAGCTGGAGGGCCGCGGGTCGAGCATCCCTGGTCTAAAGTATATAAACCGGATGATTTCAACCAAAACGAACATCTGGCAGGTGAAACATTGCCACAAACGATCGTTTTATCCAACTGATGACAGACCGCCATTTTCTGAAAATAGGTTGGCCGTATTTTTACAATTTATTTAATTTAAAGAAATGTAATTTGTGGACAAAAGCTCTCTTTAAAAGGGCGTTCCCATAAAGCTCTTTACCCAACATGCATGCCCAGTTTAAACAACTAGACTGGCCAATGTGGACTAAAATGTGTGTGGCCGTGTCTGCGAGATGATCATTCACCAGACGATCATTTGTTCAACTGCTGTTCAACCATTAACCTACTGCTAGCTAATGTGCTTGACCGTCTTAAGCATGTGCAGCGCAGCCTTGAATACCCAAAGTCATTGGGCATGTGCCCTATGAAAGCGGCCGATTGGAATCTGTGCAGGATTCGGGAAGGCCAGGCGATGATGTTCCCTTAATGATATTAAGATATAGGAGTTGGGCACAGAAAGCGTGACTTTGAGGCGGAAAGTGTTGGCCTCCTTCACTTGAAGCAGCTAATATACAGTGGATATAAAAAGTCTACACACCCCTGTTAAAATGTCAGGTTTCTGTGGTGTAAAAAAATGAGACAAAGATAAATCATTTCAGAACTTTTTCTACCTTTAATGTGACCTATAAACTGTACGACTCAATTGAAAAACAAACTGAAATCTATTAGGTAGAGGGAAGAAAAAATATAAAAATAAAATAATATGGTTGCATAAGTGTGCACACCCTTAAACTTTGCACTTCTTTGCAAAAACACTCCAAATCTGTCAGATTGCGAGGGCATCTCCTGTGCACAGCCCTCTTCAGATCACCCCACAGATTTTCAATCGGATTCAGATCTGGGCTCTGGCTGGGCCATTCCAAAATTTAATCTTCTTCTGGTGAAGCCATTCCTTTGTTGATTTGGATGTATGCTTTGGGTCGTTGTCATGCTGAAAGATGAAGTTCCTCTTCATGTTCAGCTTTCTAGCAGAAGCCTGAAGGTTTTGTGCCAATATTGACTGGTATTTGGAACTGTTCATAATTCCCTCTAGCTTAACTAAGGCCCCAGTTCCAGCTGAAGAAAAACAGCCCCTTGGCATGATGCTGCCACCACCATGCTTCACTGTGGGTATAGTGTTTTTTTGGTGATGTGCAGTGTTGTTTTTGCGCCAAACATATCTTTTGGAATTATGGCCAAAAAGTTAAACCTTGGTTTCATCAGACCATAACACCTTTTCCCATATGCTTTTGGGAGACTTCAGATGTGTTTTTGCAAAATGTAGCCTGGCTTGGATGTTTTTCTTTGTAAGAAAAGGCTTTCGTATTGTCACTCTACCCCCTCAGCCCAGACATATGAAGAATACGGGAGATTGTTGTCACATGTACCACACAGCCAGTAATTGCCAGATATTCCTGCAGATCCTTTAATGTTGCTGTAGGCCTCTTGGTAGCCTCCCAGACCAGTTTTCTTTTCGTCTTTTCATCAATTTTGGAGGGACGTCCAGTTCTTGGTAATGTCACTGTTGTGCCATATTTTCTCCACTTGACGATGACTGTCTTCACTGTGTTCCATGGTATATCTAATGCCTGGGAAATTCTTTTGTGCCCTTCTCCTGACTGATACCTTTTAACAATGAGATCCCTCTGATGGTTTGGAAGCTTTCTGTGGACCATGGCTTTTGCTGTGGGATGAGACTAAGAAAATTTCAGGAAAGACCAATTAGAGCAGCTGAACTTTATTTGGGGTTAATCAGAGGCACTTTAAATGATGGCAGGTGTATGCCGACTCCTATTTAACATGATTTTGAATGTGATTGCTTAAAGGGATTCTGTCACCAGGATTTCACTTACTGACCTGTTAACCTGACCACTTCAGTCTCCATGATTTATATTACAATCTACTAGTATTACTGCCCTGTGTCTTGTATTTTGTCAATTAAATCACTTTTATTAATATGCAAACTACCTAAATAACCTGTCCCTCTGTCTGTTGGAGCCCAGCCGCACCCCTTCTCCTTGAGCACCGCCCCACTACTAATTTATTCACTCCTCATTGCCGACCACATATGCCTGGTGCGCCGTAATCCATGCGCTGTGGATAGACCTGTCATCGCCCGCGCGGTGTCCTAGCATCAGCCTCACAGAACACATTGCGCTGACTGGTCTTTCCACGGCGCATGCGCGAGATTACGGCGCACCAGGAATATGAGGTCAGCGATGAGGAGTGAATAAATTAGCAGTTGGGCGGTGCTGGGCTCAAGGAGAAAGTGTGCGGCTGGGCTCCCACAGACAGAGGGACAGCTCCTTGGGCTCCTTATTTAGGTAATTTGCATATTAATAAAAGCGATTTTATAGACAAATTACAAGACACAGGGCAGTAATACTAGTATATTGTAATATAAATCATGAAGACTGATGTGGCCATGTTAACAGCTCAGTAAGTGAAATCCTGGTGACAGAATCCCTTTAATTCTGAACACAGCTACATCCCCAGTTATAAGAGGGTGTGATGATGTGGCTGGAGGTACATTAGGCGGTCACTGGATACAAATTTTACTGTAGGCCAGTACAGGCCCCAAAAATGAGGCATTCACCTGACAGAAAAGAACTTGTGATGATGTGGCCTTTTATGCTGCTGTATATACATAAGACAAGGACCATTCTTTGTTCTGGGTGGTGGCGGATATGTGTCAATTACACGTGGTCATCACAGATGTAGAATTCCTCAGAGATCCATGACTCATTCATTTTTAGAAATGTGAGGTAGTCCACACTGTCGTGAGGTTGGCGAGTGGGCTTATCGGTCACGATCCCCCCTGCTGCGCTGAACGTCCTTTCGGACAGGACACTCGACGGCGGGCAAGCCAAGAGTTTCATGGCAAATTGTGCCAGCTCTGGCCACAGGTCAAGCCTGCACACCCAGTCGTCCAGGGGTTCCTTGCTTCTCAGAGTGTCCACATCGGCCGTTAACCCGATGTAGTCGGACACCTGTCGGTCTAGGTGTAGCTCGCCAGCTAAGACCTGTCCTAGGTTGTTAGCATAGCTGTGACGGTAACGTACACTACACACAGGGGGGAGGATAGTGACCACTGCGCTCCACCCTCACCCCTGGCCTGCCTACTTCCCTCGCAAGTCCTAATGACAGGGGACAACTAGATGGCAGTCCCTAACTTAGGATACGTGCTGGGAAGACAGACAAGACAAATAACGGAACGTGAACGGACCGGTTCAATACCTAGAGAGCTACGCAGTACTAAGGAATGAGCAGAGAATAGTCAGGAAAAGCCGAGGTCAAATACCAGGAGAGAAACGAAGTACAACAGGAGTCCACAAAGAATCGTCAGGTGGAAGCCGGGGTCAGGATACCAGGAGAGATGCGCAGTACAGGAGGAGCACGCAGAGAATCGTCAGGGAACACAGGATCAGGTAAGTATGCAGGAACAAAACAATCACCAGATACCTAAAATTAACAGGCAACCTGTGGCCAGCAGGATGCCTGTATTTATAGTGGGGAGTGAGGGTCATGTGACGTGGCTAGCATCACATGACCGACAGACCGACCAGTCGAGCACCGAGTGATCAGCTCGGCGCTCAAGGCAGACCTAGGAGCAGGGAGTCTCCCAGCTAGCAAAGCTGCCCTGGGAACAAGGTCAAACACAGATCCTCGCTCCCGAAGCTAAGCAGCAGGTCTGCGGCTGATGGGAGACCGAGTGAGCCTTCGGCACCCCGTTACAGTACCCCCCCTTTTACGAGGGGCCACCAGACCCAAGACTTCAGGCGATGGTCTTTCAGGGTGTTCTAAATGAAATTTTCTAACAAGTCTAGGAGCATGAACCTCCCTGGCAGGTACCCAAGATCTCTCTTCAGGTCCATACCCCTTCCAGTGAATCAGGTACTGCAAGGAATTACGCACCTTCCTGACATCCACTATTTTAGACACCACATACTCAACAGCATCATTAACAAGAACCGGCAGAGGCGAAGCTTTTGATGGTACTACTGGTTCAACATATCTTTTAAGCAGAGATTTATGGAACACATTATGAATGTGAAATGACTCGGGCAGCTCCAACCTAAACGATACTGGGTTAATTACCTCCATGATCTTATATGGTCCAATAAAACGTGGAGCAAATTTTTTAGAATCTACCTTGAGAGAGAGATTCTTCGAGGATAACCACACCTTATCCCCAACCAGAAAATTTGCGCCCCTTGAACGTTTCCTATTGGCTTTGAGTCTTTGAGCCTTTTCTAGGTTCATTTAAACCCGGGCCCAAACTGTGCACAGTTCAGAAGAGAGCCTATCCGCCTCAGGGTTAGAGGAGGAGACGGATGACCCAGAATGAAAACGGGGATGAAAACCATGGTTACAAAAGAAAGGGGAGACCCCAGCAGAAGAATTAACACGGTTATTCAAAGCAAATTCAGCCAACGGAAGGTATTTAACCCATAATTGCTGGTCATCAGCAACATACGACCTCAGGAATTGTTCCACAGACTGATTAAGGCGTTCAGTCTGCCCATTACTCTCAGGGTGGTAGGCGGAGGAAAAAGACAACAAAATCTGACATCTTTGACAAAAAGCCCTCCAAAATTTGGACACAAACTGCACACCCCTGTCAGATACAATATTTTCCGGGATACCATGTAACCGTACAATTTCTTTCACAAAAATAGATGCCAGGGTCTTGGCATTCGGGAGTTTAGACAGAGGAATGAAATGAACCATCTTGCTAAACCTATCGACCACTACCCAAACCACAGTCTTGCCCTCCGCCGGCGGCAGGTCGGTAACAAAGTCCATCGAGATATGGGACCAGGGTCTACTGGGAATGGGTAGGGGTCGTAGGTTACCAGCAGGGCGAGTCCTAGGTGTCTTAGACCGAGCACAAACCTCACAGGCTGACACGTAGGACTTGACATCCCTAAATAGAGTGGGCCACCAATAGGATCTAGAAACCAGCTCTTTAGTGCCCTCAAAACCAGGATGTCCACAAAAGGCAGAATCATGACACTCACCCAACAGCTGGAGACAAAATTGTATGGGAATAAACAACTTATCTGTTGGGGTGGTTGCCGGTGCCAGATGTTGTTGAGCCTTAATGAGAGCCGAGATATCTTGGGTTAAGGCTGCTACGAAGATATTTGCTGGTAGGATAGATTCAGGCGGTGCCTCTGTAGGCTGAAAAGCATGGAAGCCCCGAGATAATGCATCAGCCTTCACGTTTTTACTTCCAGGCCTTAAAGTAATGGAGAATTCAAGTAAAAAACAATGCCCATCAATCCTAACGAGGATTCGACCTCTTAGCAGATTCGAGAAACATAAGGTTCTTATGGTCAGTGACAACAGTTACACAATGCCTTGCCTTTTCCAGAAAATGCCTCCACTCCTCAAATGCCCACTTAATGGCCAGCAACTCCCGATTCCCTATGTCGTAGTTTCTCTCGGTTGAAGAAAATTTTCTGGAAAAGAATGCACACGGTCTTAGGATAGTTAGACTAGCAGGACCTTGTGAAAGGACTGCTCCTGCGCCGTCCTCAGATGCATCCACCTCCACAATAAAAGGTCTCTCCTGATCTGGCTGAATCAGAATAGGAGCGCTACTGAATGCCTTTTTTAGTGTTTCAAACGAAGTAATGGCCTCAGTAGACCAGTTCTCCAAATCCGCCCCTTTCTTAGTAAGGTCGGTCAACGGTTTAACAATTACTGAAAAATTCTTAATAAATTTACGGTATTGGCAAAACCTAAGAACCGTTGTAAGGCCTTTAAGGATAAAGGCCTTACCCATTCCTTAATAGCTAGTACCTTACCAGGATCCATCTTGAAGGCGTGAGGGGTCAGGACATGCCCTAGAAACAGTATCTCCTGTACACCAAAGACACATTTCTCTTGTTTAGCGGACAACTGATTCTCCCTCAACACCTCTAATACTTGTCTAACATGAGACACATGAGATTTGAAATCAGGAGAAAATATCAAAATGTCGTCAAGATAGACAATGACAAATTTACCTAAAAACTCTCTAAGAATATCATTCATAAAGTTTTGGAACATAGCTGGGGCATTGCTGAGTCCAAAAGGCATAACCTGATATTCAAAGTGCCCAGCCGGAGTATTGAACGCCGTCTTCCATTCGTCTCCCTCCTTGATTCGGATTAGATTATATGCCCCTTTCAGGTCAATCTTAGAAAACCAAGTTGCCCCCAGAACCTGGTTAAATAAATCCGGAATCAATGGGAGAGAGTATCTATTCTGGATAGTGATCTTATTCAATTTCCGGTAATTGATACAAGGCCTAAGACCACCATCCTTCTTCTTAACGAAGAAAAACCCTGCTCCCATAGGAGAGACAGAAGGTCTAATGTGCCCCTTACCGAGGCTTTCCTTAATATAATCCTCCATGGCCTTGCGTTCGGGCTGAGAGAGATTATAAATACGCCCCTTAGGAAACCTGGTACCTTCTACTAACTCTATGGCGCAATCATAAGGTCTATGGGGTGGTAGAACCTCCGGGGTAGGTGATGAGAACACATCAGAATATTCCTTTATGACCGTGGGTAATATATCAGATTCTACTGAGACCCCAGCTTGTACCACAGACAAGCACGAGTTACACTTAGGTCCCCATTTCGCCAACTCTCCCCTGGACCAATCAATAGTGGGGTTGTGTAATCGGAGCCAAGGCAACCCTAGTACCACCTCGACCGGTAAGTTCTCCAGTACTAAGAGGTAACATTTCCCAGAGTGGCACACCCCCACGGTTAAAGAAATCTCTGAGGTACATGACCTCACCATACCACCTACCAGGGGAGTGGCGTCAATAGCCATGACATGGATAGGTGTAGGAAGAGAAAAAATTGGAATACCCAGTCTAATGGCGTACTCAGAGTTAATAAAGCTGGCCGCTGAACCAGAGTCAATAAAGGCCTTACCCGGCCATTTATTAACCCCCAATGTTTAAGTGGGTGACCAGCAGGCCATTAATCATACACTGCTCAAAAAAATAAAGGGAACACTTAAACAACACAATGTAACTCCAAGTCAATCACACTTCTGTGAAATCAAACTGTCCACTTAGGAAGCAACACTGAGTGACAATCAATTTCACATGCTGTTGTGCAAATGGGATAGACAGTAGGTGGAAATTATAGGCAATTAGCAAGACACCCCCAATAAAGGAGTGGTTCTGCAGGTGGTGACCACAGACCACTTCTCAGTTCCTATGCTTCCTGGCTGATGTTTTGGTCACTTTTGAATGCTGGCGGTGCTTTCAGTGGTAGCATGAGACGGAGTCTATAACCCACACAAGTGGCTCAGGTAGTGCAGCTTATCCAGGATGGCACATCAATGCGAGCTGTGGCAAGAAGGTTTGTGTCCAGAGCATGGAGGCGCTACCAGGAGACAGGCCAATACATCAGGAGACGTGGAGGAGGCCGTAGGAGGGCAACAACCCAGCAGCAGGACCGCTACCTCTGCCTTTGTGCAAGGAGGAACAGGAGGAGCACTGCCAGAGCCCTGCAAAATGACCTCCAGCAGGCCACAAATGTGCATGTGTCTGCTCAAACGGTCAGAAACAGACTCCATGAGGGTGATATGAGGGCCCGACGTCCACAGGTGGGGGTTGTGCTTACAGCCCAACACCATGCAGGACGTTTGGCATTTGCCAGAGAACACGAAGATTGGCAAATTCGCCACTGGCGCCCTGTGCTCTTCACAGATGAAAGCAGGTTCACACTGAGCACATGTGACAGATGTGACAGAGTCTGGAGACGCCGTGGAGAACGTTCTGCTGCCTGAAAAATCCTCCAGCATGACCGATTTGGCATTGGGTCAGTAATGGTGTGGGGTGGCATTTTTTTGGAGGGCCGCACAGCCAGAGGTAGCCTGACTGCCATTAGGTACCGAGATAAGATCCTCAGACCCCTTGTGAGACCATATGCTGGTGCGGTTGGCCCTGGGTTCCTCCTAATGCAAGACAATGCTAGACCTCATGTGGCTGGAGTGTGTCAGCAGTTCCTACAAGACGAAGGCATTGATGCTATGGACTGGCCCGCCCGTTCCCCAGACCTGAATCCAATTGAGCACATCTGGGACATCATGTCTCGCTCTATCCACCACAGACTGTCCAGGAGTTGGCAGATGCTTTAGTCCAGGTCTGGGAGGAGATCCCTCAGGAGACTGTCCGCCACCTCATCAGGAGCATGCACAGGCGTTGTAGGGAGGTCATACAGGCACGTGGAGGCCACACACACTACTGAGCCTCATTTTGACTTGTTTTAAGGACATTACATCAAAGTTGGATCAGCCTATAGTGTGTTTTTCCACTTTAATTTTGAGTGTGACTCCAAATCCAGACCTCCATGGGTTGAAAAATTTGATTTCCATTTTTTTTATTTTTGTGTGATTTTGTTGTCAGCACATTCAACTATGTAAAGAACAAAGTATTTCAGAAGAATATTTAATTAACTCAGATCTAGGATGTGTTATTTTTGTGTTCCCTTTATTTTTTTGAGCAGTGTACTTTACCTCTCCTGTATAACGTTTTCTCATCCTAAATACCTATGACATTCCCTGTAATTTTTTTATACTCGTTCCAATGACAGGCTCTCTCAAGAGTCCTGTATTGTTATTTACCGTCACTACCTCCCTGAGTCGGTACTGGGAAATTTGCGCGCCCCCGTCTGCCTTTCTTGGAAGTGGTAGCCGTGGCCATCCCTCAGGCTCCCTCTCCGGAAGCGAATCCTGATTCCCCATTACCCGTGGTCACCATGGTAGGCGCAAAAAAGAACATTGAAAGTTAATAGAGCAGACATCCGAATAGATCGTCAACATCACGGGGACGTGTGATCAGCTTAGAAGTTATCTAGAGTTAACAAAGCGGCAGCAGGCCCTCACCTACAATTTTTTACACGGTCAGCTCAACGTCCGTTCCTCTTCCAAGTTCATTATCATCAGATGATAGTCTGGTCAACACAATCGTAATCACCGGGGGTCATGTAACTAATTAGCATGGAGGAGTGTCTTTGGTTATCGGAATGAACCACACAAATCGACTCGATCCACACGCTCAAAACGGCCATGCACCACCACCCACAGAATCGCGAAATAGGTATCAATCTGTCAATCCTTTCTGTGTCCGGGCCGGGTGAGGCTTCCCGTGCGTAGTCAAATTAAGCCGCAGGCTCCACTCCTGGTGGTGCCCTTCCATCAATTAGTTTAAGTTTCAGCTTTGCAACCATACTCCCCCCGGAACCCAAAGACTTTAGTTTCCCAGAAAATGCTCGGCGGGAAATGGGAATAACGCTGCGGGGGATCGTCTTCGAACCTCCAACTTAAGTTGTTGATTAATGAAAACGTTTGTGGCAACAAAGGTTTCGGCTGTGGTTCGGCTTGCGCCGGTACAAGAATTTCACCTCTACAGGTACAATACGGATGCCCCCAGCCGTTCCTCTTCCAATGAGTTCAGTTTGATTGTCCAAGAGTCCAGTCATGGCCCCAGTTCCAAAAATCACAAAAAATTTTGTCTGAACTTGCTCTTTATATAAAAGTAAATATACAGGAAAGAATGTTTCCTAACAATTTTTCATCTAAAATCGCTTTTATCTTCGGTTTTGTGAGTTTTATGGTCAGTCTGTAAAAGTGGCGTACAACTCGGGCAATATCGTTACTAGCAGCGATATTGTAGCCCAAGATGCATCCAGACATCCTCCCCATGCTGTCCCCGACCCATTTCGGTGGGGTTTCCATAAATTTCCTACCTTTTCCTATGAACCAGGCACCCTCCCCAGGGGGTGCCTGGTTTAATGCTCGGGTCCTCCCATTTACTTCTATAGGGCTCGGGTGCTCGGTAGAGCACCCAAGCATCCCGGTGTGCTCGGGCAGAGCACCCGAGCATCGGGGTGCTCGATCATCACTATTAGTATTGTGTTTAGAACTGTATACTGAACTAGATATATATGTGTTCACTTACAGTTCCACCAATTGCAACCATACAAATTCAATTGCAAACTACAAAGAGCAATCCATACAAATTACATACAGATCAGTAGAACTATCGGTCAAATCTCAGATATACCTCTCAGAGAGATCATAAAGTGCTTAAATAACTTAAAGTGAGAGTACAGATACTCAAGAGAGAAATATTTTATGCATACCGCCATTTTGTGATATCTTTTCAACACGTGTTTTGTACATGGACTATCTGCTGCATTTGGTGTGCTCTTTAAAGCTACTGTTTCCATAGAACAGCGCTAGAGGAATTACAGTCTGGTTAGACTAAAAGTCAGAGATATCAAAATTCTTCTAATGCCACAGCGCAAAAGGCACTTCATAGTGCTGCTCCTGCCACACTAGATGTTCCCTGAGGCTGGATCCGGAGGGCAGCTATCAATGGGTTGGCTGCAAAAATTATCTCATATTCGTAGTGACCAACACATCTTCAAACTGCCCTCTTCTTGCAGGTGCGGTAGGATTGGTACCTGCACCTGTTTCGCTGTGGGTGGAAATTCCTCTGACAGCGCCCGCAACAGGACAATGCAGCATCTCTCGCAGCAAGGCCTGGATATGCTGCATTCTGGCAGCCCTCTGTGATACTGGTAACATGTCCACCATTTTGTGTTTGTATCGGGGGTCTAAGTACGTTGCCACCCAGTACAGGTCCTTGACATTTATGCTTTTTATACAGCAGTCCCTCTTCAAACACTGGAGCATGAAGGCCCCCATTTGCACTAAATTGGAAGCGGTGGAGCGCCCTGGCTCCTGATCATCGCCCAGGAGAATGTCGTCCTCGGTCTCCTCCCCCCAGCCACGGACAACACCTGGGATCCCCAAAAAGTTTAAAGTCCCCCTCAAAGCCTGCTCTTCATGCTCCTCCTCCCCCCCAGCCACCATCCTCCTCTGACTCCTCTTCAGACTCCTGCTGACTTGTCCCAGATGGAGTAGCCCCCCCTGGGAATTCATTCAGCATTGCGACTTCATCTTCCAGCTTCGCGACGGCTTGATCAATGACATGACGCAATGCACGCTCTAGAAAGGCGTAAGGTAAGATGTCACTGATGGCGCCCTGGCTGCGACTGACCAGTTTGGTGATCTTTCAAATGGCTGCAGAAGTCTGCATGCATCACGCATGAGCTGCCACTGGTGCGATGAAAAGAAACCAAGCTCCCCAGAACCTGTCCTGCTGCAGAGTTCGTACAGGTAGTCATTAACGGCACGTTTCTGATGGAGCAGCCTATCAAGCATATACAAGGTGGAGTTCCAGCGCGTTGGGCTGTCACAAATCAGACGTCTGATGGGCAAGTGGTGTCGCCGCTGAACGTCAGCAAAGGCGAGCCATGGCCGTGTAAGATCTTCTAAAATGGCAAGAGATTTTCCTGGCCTGCCGCAAGACGTCCTGGACCCCGGGGTATAACAAAATTCAGGATGTGTGCTATGCACGGCACGTGTGTCATTTTGCCCTGTTTCAGCGCGCTCAGCAGATTGGCACCGTTGTCGCACACCACTTTACCACTTTGTCAAATTGAGCTGGGTTAGGCTTATTGCACACGAACGTGTGCGCCCCATGGCCGTATTGCGGACCACATTTGCGGATCCGCAATACACGGGCACCGTTTTGTGTGCATTCCGCATCACGGATGCAGACCCATTCACTTTAATGGGTCTGCAAACCGGAGATGCGGAATGGTGCGAAAAGGAAGCACGGAACGGAACCCGACGGAAGCACTACGGAGAGAGTGCTTCCATGGAGTTTCGTCCCGTACTTCCATTCCGCAAAAAGATAGAACATGTCCTATCTTTTTGCGGAACGGCCGGATCGCAGACCCATTAAATGTGAATGGGTCCGTGATACGCTACCCCACGGTGGGTGTTCGTGCAAGAGGCCTTAGCCACTGATCGGCCTGTGACCGCACAGCTGAAAGCAGTGCAGGACCGATGTGGCTCTTGGCTTCCAGGCACAGCACAGCATGGCACCGTCCCACCTGGGACGTCAAATAGGTTCTGTTGAGCTTGGGGGGCGCAGCGGAAGAGGCGGCAGCAATGGAAAAGGAAGAGTCAGCCGAGGAGGAGATGGAGGATGGAGTAGGAGAAGAGGCAGGCCTGCATGCAATCCTTGGCGGTAACACCAAATCCACATGGGAGCCACGGGTTACATGCTTGGCAGCCGTCAGAAGGTTCACCCAGTGGGCAGTAAAAGATATGTACCTTCCCTGCCCATGTTTGCTAGACCACATGTCTGTGGTCAGATGTATCTTGGCACCGACACTGTGTGCACAGATATATTCACTTGCCGTTGAATGTTGCCATATAGTTCTGGGATGCCCTTCTGGGAGAAATATTTCCTTCTGGGGACCTTCCATTGCGGTGTGCCAATGGCCACAAATTTTCTAAAGGCCTCAGAGTCCACCGGTTTATATGACAGTAGTTGGCGGGCTAGCAGTTCCGACAAGCCAGCGGTCAGCCGTTGGGCAAGAGGGTTATCCGGCGTCATCAACTTTTTACGCTCGAACATTTGGGCCACGGAAGCCTGCCTTCTGCCAGATGAACGCGATGACAGCACGATGAAAGGTGGAGCGGAGGACAAATGGGAGGAGAGAGGAGAAGGAGAAGAGGCAGGACGTGGAGTGCCGGGAGTGTGGCTTTGTGGGTTCTGACCGCGTTGCTCCCACTGGGCTCGGTGATGGGAGGCCAGGTGCCTTCTTAAGGCGGTCGTCCCTAGGTGAGTGTTGGGCTTACCGTGACTTATGCGTTGACAGCACAGGCTGCAGATGGCAACACTATTGTCAGCAGCTGACACTTTAAAAGAAAAGCCCACACTGCGGAGTCATATGCCGGCGTCCTGGGAGTGCCAGATGAGACCATGCATGGTGGATGGCTCGCTCGAGATACATTTGCAGTCTGCTTTTTGCCTCCTGTGCCCTGCGAGCTCTGCCTGCTTCTCCTCCCTCTCTGCTGCTCCTTCTCTCCCTCTGAACTCCCCTCCTCTTCCTCTCTTCTGGGCACCCACGTGACGTCCATCGACACGTCATCATCGTCACCTTCACCACCACTGACATTTGAGATCTCGGAGTAGGCAGCAACAGCGGGGACCACCCTCCTTAGGCTGATCTGGGTGGCGGCCGATGCTACCTCCTTATCCGATGCCAAGAATGGCTGCGCATCGGTAAGGTCTGGGAATGGATGGGAAAATAATTTCTCTGACTCAAGTGGAGGGGCTATGGTGGTGGTGTCTGTGGGGGTGCACACAGCAGAGTGAGGAGGGTGCAGATACAGAGGATTAGCAGGGTGCAGAAGCGGAAGCTGAGTGAGCCACTCAACCAACTCTAGTGTGCCCTTTGAAGTAATCGCACGCGCCTTCTCCAACTTCCTAGTTAGGTTCCGGCCTGGTGCACCTGCCCAACCCCTACCACGCCTGCGGAATGGCCTGCCTCTTCCTCTGCCTGTCATTTTCAAAATGACCCTGTGCCTAAGTCCCTAGAGAAGAGCAGTTTTGTGGAAGCAGGTATATCGCAGGCCTCAATCAATATTTCGTGCAAACAGGTATATCGAACCCCTTAAAGGGAGTCTATCACCATCATATGACCATATACAGTGCTTACATTGTCCTATAGCACACCTATACATGAATGTAATGGTACCTTTGTTATTTTCTTTAGACTTGCAGAAGCTGGAAAAACGAAGTTTAATTCATATGCAAATGAGCACCCGCAAGTGCCCTGGGGCAGCATTCACTGTGTTGGAGCCCAGGCTGCTCTGCCTTTTTTCATTGTTTCCCCATCCCAGCCTTTGCCTATGCCCGCCCTCCTATTCCCTTGTGTCATCCTTCGGTCCGGCCGAGATCCCGCACCTGTGCACTGTCTCGCCGGGGCATGCGGACTGCGATGCCCATTGTGGGCACTGCGCATGCCACATTAACGCTGGTTTTGCACCACTCGCTGGCGCATGCGCAGTAGTTAAAGCGATACCGTGCCAACAATGGGCATTGCAGTGTGCATGCCCCGGCCCGGCGAGGCAGTGTGCAGGATCTCGGCCGGACCGAAGGATGGCGCAAGGGAATAGGCGGGCGGGCATAGGCAGAGGCTGGGGCGGGGGAAACAATGAAAAAAGGCAGAGCAGCCTGGGCTCCAACACAGTAAATGCCAACCCTGGGCACTTGCGGGTGCTCATTTGCATATGAATCAAAGTTTGTTTTTCCAGCTTTTGAAAGTGTAAAGAAAAAGACAAAGGTTCCATTACATTCATGGATAGCTGTGCTATAGGACAATGTAAACACTGTATATGGCCATATGGAGGTGACAGACTCCCTTTAATCGGTATTTTGTGGAAGCAGGTATATCGAACACCTCAATTATTTTTTTTGCCACAACAGTTATATCACACCATCCTGTTTATTTGGGGCAACAGGTATATCGCAGCCCTCAATCTGTATTTTGTGGAAGAAGGTATATCACACCCATGCCTCAATCCGTTTTTTTGGGGGGCAGCAGGTATATCACACTCGTTGCAATTATTTGTTCCAATAGCGTTTGTCCCTCTGTATAGCTGCAGTATCACAGCAGAACCGCACACAACTGCTGCACAATACAAATGCACTATATTATACTTTCTATGTTAGAAGGTATATTATAGGTATATCACACCCCTCAGTATGTCACACCTATCGATAGCACACCTGTACCAGTGCTTAAAATGACTTTTGTGGCCCTATCAGCTAGCGTTTGGTGTCCCTAACAGTCTGTCCCTGCTCCACACAGCAACCTCTCCCTACACTGGCAAAAGACTGAATGTAAAATGGCGGCCAGATCAGGTCTATTTATAAGGTAGGGGGTACGTCCATGTGCTGAAATGTCTCAATTGGCGGTCCTGTACCACCCGATGGATGTGTCATGGGTCAAAGTTCGGCGCAATGCAAAAGAATATGGCGCGTGCGAATATCACCATATGTTCGCATGTTCAGCGAATCGCGAACGTGCAAAGTTCGCCGCGAAATGACCACCGGGCGAACCGCAAGGCCATCTCTAGTCTGGAGGTCTAATGGGGGTGTGACTGGGGGTCTGGAGGTCTAATGGGGTCTGGAGATCTAATGGGGGTCTGATTGGGGGTTTGGAGGTCTGATTGGGGGTCTGGAGGTCTAATGGGGGTCTGATTGGGGGTCTGATTGGGGGTCTGGAGGTCTGATTGGGGGTCTGGAGGTCTGACTGGGGGGGTCTAGAGGTCTAATGGGGGTCTGATGGTCTAATGGGGGTCTGGAGGTCTAATGGGGGTCTGATTGGGGGTCTGGAGGTCTAATGGGAGTCTGGAGGTCTAATGGGGATCTGGAGGTCTAGTGGGGGTCTTATCTGAGGTCTTACATGGAGGTCTAATGGGGGGGTCTGATCTGAGGTTTAAAACTGGGGTCTTATATGGGTCTGACATAGAGGTCTAAAGGGGGTTTGGTCTGAGATGGGGGGGATTTCATTTAGGGTTTTATATGGGGGTCTGATGTGAAAGGAAGAGGGATTTTTTTGTACTAGCGCACAAAATAAAGGGTTGTTTTTGTCCAGATGCAAGTACTAAAAAAGACCTGGCAGGAGAGGTTAGAGGTCCTCTTTAGTACGTCATGGCCTATGGATGTATTCACAGAGGTGAAAAGAGTGCACTTGGCCTCCGTCGGGCCGGTATATGTCAGTATACTCTTTTTTTCACTGCACTTTTCTATGTAGAGGCATTCGACAGTAAAAGTACATGGAGCAGTATATTTTTTCCAACATGGGGGCCAAGGGGGCGCAGTTCTTCGGCTCTTGATTGTGTAGCAGCTGCCCAGGAACATAGGAGACTATGACACATATTCAGTGTAAGTGCATTTCCCATATACTGCATACGATGTGTGAACAGCGCCTTACAGGTTATACTCACATTCTCACTTTTAGAGTACCTTCACACTAGTGTTAAAGTTTTCCGGTATTGAGTTACGTCCCAGGGGCTCAATACCGGAAAAAAACGCATCAGTTTTATCCTAATGCATTCTGAATGGAGAGCAATCCGTTCAGGATGCATCAGTTCAGCCCCTCTTACGTTTTTTGGCTGGAGAAAATACCGTAGCATGCTGCAGCTTTATATCCGGCCAAACATCCTGAACACTTGCCGGAATGCCGGATCCAGCATTAATTTCCATTGAAATGCATTAATGCCGGATCCGGCCCCAGGTTTTCGGGCAAAACGGATACGGTTTTGCGATCTGCGCGTGCACAGACCTTTAAAAGTGTATAATAAATAAATACCGGATCTGTTTTTCCGGATGACACTGGACAGACGGGTCCGGTATTGTAATGCATTTGTGAGACGGATTCGTTTACGTCCGGATTGCCGGATCGGGCAGGCAGTTCCGGGCGACGGAACTGCCTGCTGTAATCCTTTGCCGCAAGTGTGAAAGTAGCCTTAATTTCCATTGAAATATATTAATGTCGGATCCGGTACCAAGTGTTCAGGAAATTGCCGCATTGACGGATCCGGTTTTCCGGTCTGTGCATGCGGAGACCTTCAAAAATGTGAAAAGAATAAATACCGGATCCGTTTTTTTCCGGATGACACGGGAGAGATGGATCCGGTATTTCAATGCATTTGTCAGACGGATCCGAAAGCAAATGATATCCGTTTGCATAGGGATTTCCGGATCCGGCAGGATTCTTCTAACGCTGGTGTGAAAGTCCCCTTATTCAGTAATATACATCTAAACATCATTATTTATATTGTAATAAAAAGTGACCGAAACCCTGAGACACACACAAGGGCCCCATCCCCGCACACGCCCTGCACTCAGTAATCGCACTCCACGTCAGTCAAAACTACCAGCACTTCAGAGACATATTTGCGATCGCAGGCGCCACGTGACCCCGCCGCCGACCAATGGCAGAGCGGCAGCTGCAGGACCGGTTTACGCCGGTAGGAAGATGCTAAGAGCGGAGAGAAGGAAGGGGGAGGGAGAGCGCGGCGAGAAATGACGTCACAGGGGAGATGGGCGGGGCGATACGCTAGGGAAAATCTATAGCTTACGCCTTGAGGGAGGCAGTTAGCCAATCAGAGAAGGCCCGGCCACACCCAGGGGAGGAGGCTGACCAATCAGAGGCGAGCTTTGACAGAAGGCTGCTTGTGGTACATTCCTTGCACTTCCCAGATTGGAGATAACACGTAGTAAGTGCAGCTCGGCGCTACTCTCCCTACAAACCGAATTATAACGGCCCCGGATCGTCCGCCTGCAGCCGGAGAATGGCGTATCCTGGATACGGAGGGGTAAGTGGCCCTCACAGGGGGGGGAGCTGTGTGCCCACATGGTGTAGTGCGCCCCTACTGGTGTCCTCCATCCCCGGAGGAGGCGCATTGTGGTCGGGCGGTATCTATGGACGTGCCGCACGTCCGTGCCTTACACGCATATGGGGCACGTTTATCACATCCCCCCATAATAGGGCAGGCCAGGACATGCCCGCCAAGCAAAGGGCCCCCATCATCCCCTTACAGAGGTATTCCACCCTCCAGCATGTACCCCCCCCCCCCCAGGACTCCCCCCACATGGTCTATGGGGCAGGAAATGTATAGTCACATATGGGGATTACTGAACACGCCGTGCGAAAAACCTGCAACCGCTAGGTGTGTACCTACCTGAGCCCTCCCCCCCCTCTGCGGCTGTGGTGGGCACCGGTGTCTTCCATGCTAGCCGACAGACCCCCACTGGCCTAAAGCTGGCCCAACGTACTGATTTCGGTGGGACCAGCTGCCCATCTGACGGGTATGGGGGTCCCCTGACATTGGGGAGAAGGCGTTCATAGCTGAACATGGCCGCTAGATGTTTCCGTCAGTGACTTTCTCCCCGGCTGAGCATGCATGTGTGTGCAGGGGGTTGGGTTCAGCTAACGCCTGCCTAACATCTTTGCCAGCTTTAGAGATACCGCCTGGGTACTGTAGGTGTTCTCCGCTGATTTCTGAAATAGCAGCCGAACGCCTCAGTGACGCCATAACCGTGCCGGCGGAGTGGACTGGTGTCCCGTGTGATTCCGTACACCAGGGATCCGACGACGTCCCAGCTGTTCTGAAACTACAACTCCCAGAATCCTCCTTTCACCGCTACGGGAGTTACAAGAACAGCCAAGTAATTGGGCATGCTGGGAGTTGTAGTTTCACA